>NC_066529.1:1935000-2035000 GCF_024679095.1 Eriocheir sinensis | reverse complement strand
GTTATGTGACATTTCTTTTTACGTAACACACAAGCGGAGGAACATGACATTTTTTTTTTACTTTGGTTTGCTCTAATCTGCATAATTTTTTCTATACTTTATTTTTTAATTTTCTGGAACGTCACTTTTTCGCTTGATTCCAAACCCGCTACTGTTTTATCCACGTTTATTAAAACATTCCCTTTCTTCAGAGTTTTTTTTATGATCTACAGAATTGTATTTCCGGCTTCTTATAGGACCTTATATTCTCGGCAGGCTCCCATGTGTAGTTCTTTGTTTGTTTGTTTTATAGTACATTCTGGTACTCTGCGTTTCAGTTATTTCCTTCTGCGATTCTATTTTTTTCATCTTATCTCATTGCAAGTTTTTTTATGAAACCGGTTCCTCGTGTCCTTTTGTTTAACACTGTCATTTGTTAATTTGTTCATTTTCCGTATTATCAGGAACAGCATATTTTCATCCCTTATTTATTTCTTATTCCCTCGTCTCATGTCATTTCCCATCTGGCTCTTCTTTAGTCTTTTTCAACTTTCACCTATTTTTTTTTATTTATCTTTGTCTTTTATCCCTTTTTTTAATCTTTGCCTTTTCTCCCCTTCTCTTATCGCGTCATTTTACAAGTTTTCTTTCTCTCTTGTCAATTAGCACATCATTCCTCTTGTTCCCTGTCCTTTTGTATCTTTTCAAATTTCTTCAAATGCTTCAAACCAAACGATGAAGAATGATAGACGTTATGTCAGCCATTAATCAGCCTGTCAGTCAATCGGTCAGTCAATCAGCAGGTCAATCAGTCAGTCCGTCCGTCAGTTAACCAGCGAGCCCACTAGTTATTTTGCGTCATCGGTCAATAAATCAGCCTAATGATCAGCCCATGAGTCAAAACTATCAATAACTTCCTCGGTCAGTCAATCAGTCAACTATCCATTTAAAGAGAGTCAAGTAACTAAACAGTCCAGCCAGCCACCTAGTCAAGAGGTTAGTCATTTGGACATTCAGTTGTTGTGTTGTTCAATAAGTCATAAAATCAGCCAGGTAGCCAGTTAGTCAGACATAAACCCAAGCACTTAACCAATCAGTCACTCAGTCAGCCATTATATATCAACAACAGCACAATGGTAAGTCAGGTGCGACCAGGAAACAGAGGTCGGATGGCTTCACAAAAACCCGTATGCATAATTAGTGCCCCGCCTCACCGCTCGTCATTATCTGACCGGGGATTAACGAGAGGGGGGAACACCGGAGCATAAACAATATCAGTATTAGAGTGTGTTGCTGTAGACATCGAAGCGTGGAAGGACGGGGAAAACAGAGATGTAAACCCGCTGGAAATACGATCCGAAAATAGCCCGCATCACGCCAACCAAGCCTTGCGACCTGATAACAGATTTCGGGATTGGCAGGTGAGATCAGGCCGCTGAGCATACCTGAGAACCGGTGAGGAAGAGGGAATGGGAAATAAAGAAAAAAACAAAAGGAGGGAAAAGATAAATAGGGGATGCAAAAAGGAGGTGAGAGAGGTAGGAGTGGACCAAAGAAAGAAAGAATAAGCAAGAGAAAGGAAGAAGCAATACAGAGCGACAGGAAAGAATGAAAGAGGGAGAAAAGGAGGAAGGAGAGACTGAGAAGGAGGGAAGCACAGATAAAAAGGAGAAGACAAAGAAAGAAAGGATAATAAAACAAAAGGAAGAAGCAAAACAGAGCGATTGGAAAGAAAGAAAAAAGGAAATGCCGGAGGAGAAGATTAAATATGAAGGAAAGAGGGACTGAGAAGGAGGAAAAGACAGGTAATGGGAGAAGGCAAAAGAGAAAGGGGAGGAGAAAAGCAGGAGCAGACAGTTAAAGTGAAGGAAGAAGGTACCAAGAAGGAAGGAAGGAAGAACCAATACAAGGAAAAGGCATGGAAGAGTCGGGGGAGGGTGGGGGGTTTGCAAGGACACAGGGAAGGGGGAAAAGAGGGAGGGGTTAGCCAGCCAAATCCATCCGGGGGCTTATTCCAGGTGAAGCAGCGGCCAGTGGTAATCAGGGCTCGTAATTCGCAGGTAATGGGGGCCCACGCGCCTGTCCCCTGCCCCTCCTCTCCCCTCCCCCCATCTTCTCTCCCCATTGGTGGTGTCAGACAGGCTTGTTGGTGGTGCGAGGGGAGGGATGATAGGTGAACTTGAAGGGAGGGAAGGGAGGGTGGGACAAGGAATGGGGAGTGAGGAAAGAGGGAAAGAAAATGAGAAAGGAAAGAAGGGAGGGAAGAGGTAAAATGTGAAAGAAGGGAGATGTAAGGATGGATGGAAAAGAATTAAAGAAGAAAAAGGTTGTTAGGGAGACAAATAAGAACTGATAGAGTAAAGGAAGGAGACAAAAAACGAAGAAGGAGACAAAAAACGAAGGAAAGGGAATAATTATGAAAAGACACAGAAAAGACGGATAAAAGGTAAAATCGAGTAATAAAAATGAGAGGGCGATATTTAGAGATGAAAACCAGAAAGAAAGTGTCGTTTTAAGAGGTTTACGTCCATCTGCACACCTGTCCCTCGCTCACCTGTCTGCCCTTTCGTTCCCAGCCACACCTCGCACTCAAAAATTAATGAAAAGCTGAATAAATGATTGACTGAAAAAAAAGTACATCAATAAAACCACTAATGAATACATATGACAAATCAAATACTGAATACAGCATAAAAATAATAATTGAAATAAAATACAAATGAATTAATTATATACAGCTAACGTGAAATAATGGAATAAGCAGTGTGTTCCAGTCACATACATAATTAAATAAAAATCATACTAAATCCTGTGTACGTGTGTGTGTGTCTGTGTGTGTGTGTGTGTGTGTGTGTGTGTGTGTGTGTGTGTGTGTGTGTGTGTGTGTGTGTGTGTGTGTGTGTGTGTGTGTCCCTTCCTTTGTCCCCCTCATTCCAGCGCCCATATAATTATCTCAACGTGTCTCTCTCCCCATTAAAGTCTCCCCCTTCCCTCCCCTTCTCCTCACTCCCCAACACCAAAGACAGAGGGTCATTAACAAGCACCCTTTCCTGCCCCTCCCCCTCCCTTAACCACTCCCTTTACCCACCCTAAGCCTCTCCCTCTCGTGTTTTCTTCCCATTTCTACTCCACTTTACTCCACCTGTCTCTTCTCCCATTTTTTCTTTTAATTCCTCCTCTTTCTTTCTTTTTTCCCTACCGTTTCTGTCTTTCCTTCCCTACCTGGTACTTCTCTCTCCTCTTCAGCATCTTCCTCTAGCTATATCTCTCTTCGGTCTTTTCCCTTGCCTTCTCTTCCTTTCCCTTCCCCTCCCTTCTCTTCTCTTTTTTCCTCTTTTCTACCCTTCCTTTCCCTTCCCTTCCCTTCCCTTCCCTTACCATACCCCACCTTCCACTTTCCTCCCTTCCCTTCCCTTTCCTTCCCTTCCTTTTCTTCATTTCCCTTCCGTTTCTCTCATCACTTCTTACGTTTCCCTTCCATTCCTCTTCCTTTCCTCCCCTGCCTAAATCCTTCTTCCTGTCACGCCTCTCAATAAAAATCCGTTACCAGCTTACCCCTCCCCCTTCAGCCTCCATCAACCTCCTCCTCCTCCTCCTCCTCCTCCTCCTCCGTCCAAACCCCCTGCAGTTGTCTTGCTGGCCGGGATAATAAGATGGAGGTGGAAGGGAGGGGAGTGAAAATGAAGAGAAAGTGAGAGGGATGGGAGGAGGGAGGAGGAGTGAGGGGGTAAGAGAAAGAAATAATGAAGGGAAGAGTTAGTAGGGAAGATAATGGTGAAGAGAAAGGCATATGCTATAGCTGCTCGTTGCCTCAGTGCTCATCTCATTCGCATTGGCCCTTGAGACTGTAATGGGAAAGAAACTATTACCCCGGGACACAAGGCAGACGTGAAATCCATAAAAAAATAAATGAATGAACTAAAAAAAGGATTGAGAGGAAAATGACAGTGAAGTGAGAGCGAAAGTGGAGGATGAATGAAGGAGGGATTGAGAGCGTGTAAGAGTTGAGAATTATAAAGAAAAAAGAGAGTGAGAAACAAGAGGTAAAGGAAAACAAAAGAAAAATGGAGAGGAGAAACGTTAATATCAGGTAAAACGAAAACATTTGACATCCAAGAGTAAAACAATGAGAGAAAGAAAAGAAATATCACGGGAAGAGAAGTGAGGAACGCAAAGAGATGCAAATATCAAAGACTTCAGCGAGGATATGGAACAAAGTGAATAAACAAAAAATAAACAAAATGATAGAGTGGAGATCGATAAAAAAATAATAGACCAAAAAAAAACGATACGAAGGACACAGAGACAGGGAAAGAGGAGACACAGAGAAAAGAAAAAAAAGATAATTCCATTTATGTGATTAGGTTACTACAAACAAGCATATTTATCGTACACAATTAGGCCACATAACGTACTAATCACCAAAAATACGACCACGGCAACCTAATCGCCCTATCAGGAAGGAAAAGGGAGGAGACACGGAAAGGCAAAGGAAGAAGAGACAAGAAAGTAGACCATGAGAGAGAGAGAGAGAGAGAGAGAGAGAGAGAGAGAGAGAGAGAGAGAGAGAGAGAGAGAGAGAACAAGTTGGGTATAGTAAAACCTGGCATTTTAGAACCGCAGAGTTACATTGACCCTAATCGAAATGAGAAAATTAAACAAAAAGTTGAGAGAGAGGAGGTAGGGGCAGAGTATATTGAAATCTGGTCCTCTGTAACCGTAGAGTTTTCAGAGAGCACCAACCAAAGACGAGAAGATAAAAGGTACACATTAAATAACATACATAAAACTGGGAGATAAAAGTTGAACACAGGAAGAAAAGACTAAAAGGAAGCAACAAGGAAGATATGGAGAGAAAGAAAGGGTGAGCTAAGGCGAGTAAAGGGGACACAAGTGGTACATTAAAGGGGAGATAAGGGGTGAAGGGGGATTAATAAGGGACGGGCTATAAGTGGTGTGTAATGGGACTCGAAGGGACGACCGCACTTTAGCTTGACAAGACAGGAGAGAAAATAGTTCTTGTTCTTTTCTCGTTTAACACTTTTTCTTGCCATCTCTATTCTTGTCACGCATCTTCTTTTCGTTCATTATTTTGCTCAAGTTAGCAGGAGGATAATATAATTTCTCTAGTATTAGTATTATGATTATTGGTGGTAGCTGTTGTTTTATTGTTATTTAAGTTAACGATGTCACTGTTCTTGTTCTTCTAGTTATTCCTATTATCTTTCGCTCTTTACCATTTTCTTAATTTCCTTCCTTCCTTTCTTACTATCTTCCAGCTATATTCAGCTTTTTTAGAACATGTTTTTGATGATATATTTCTTCTTCGTGTTCGCTTTTTACTTCTTTTCTCTTTCCTCCTAATCCCGCACTACATCCTCCACCTCCACCTCCTCCTCCACCTCCACCTCCTCCTCCTCCTCCTCCTCCAGTGTCTCCGAAGGTCAAGTGTTTCGATTTCCCAACCAGGTGTAGCGATGGAGGGGTGGGGAGGGGTCAGGTATGTTAATCACCTGGCCCTAACACTCTCTCTCTCTCTCTCTCTCTCTCTCTCTCTCTCTCTCTCTCTCTCTCTCTCTCTCTCTCTCTCTCTCAGGTCATAAAGGTTAGAAGAATGTGTATAGGTATGGCGATATGTGGTAATGGTGATGGTGGTGGTGATGGTGATGGTGGTGGTGATGGTGATGGTGGTGGTGATGGTGATGGTGGTGATGTTGTAACTCTTACGAAGATGTTATGATGACGAGCGGTGTGATTGTGTGCGATGCTGATGATGATGAGGTACTACTAGTGAATGTGTGTGTGTGTGTGTGTGTGTGTGTGTGTGTGTGTGTGTGTGTGTGTGTGTGTGTTTTCTGATGAACTAATGTGTTTGGGGAGGGAGTAGTCGATGGTGTTTTGATGGTAAATGGTTGATTGAGATAGATTACCTTGAATTTAGGTTAACACACACACACACACACACACACACACACACACACACACAATATACTTTCGCCTTTTGTCTACAAGATGATCTGGATTTAGTAGCAAAGTTTCTAAAAGCTTCTGATGCAACTGAGAGAGAGAATCTATGGTGTGAAGACAGTCAGAAGGTTCCTAGAGAGAGAGAGAGAGAGAGGAAGGAAGAGAATCTCTCTCTCTCTCTCTCTCTCTCTCTCTCTCTCTCTCTCTCTCTCTCTCTCTCTCTCTCTCTCTCTCAACTAATCCCTGTGAATTATTCCTTTTCGCTTTCTTTTTCAGTCTTTTTCGCATCTTTATTTTTTCTTCTCTTATCAGTTCTTCTTTCCTTCCTTCCTTCCTTTACCCCGCCTCTCATTCACTCCCTCAACTAATCCCCGACTCCCATCTTAGGACACAATCCGTGAAAGTTAACCTCGATTCCCTCAGTGTCACTTCTTTTTCCCTTCCTTTCGTTTTTTCCTCCTCCTTCCTTCCCTTTTGAATTTGGTCACGTTCTGTACTGTCCGTATTTTTTCGCTCACCTCGTTTCTCTTTCTTTTATCTGGTCCAATTTGTCTCGTTTTGGTAAAGAAGGGAGGAGTGTGGGGGGGGGGAGAGAGAGAGAGAGAGGTAAGAAGGAGGTACTCATGTGATTGAGGAAGGGAAAAATGTAAGAAAGGAGGAGGAGGAGGAAGAAGAGGAGGAGGAAGAGGAGGAGGAGGAGGAGGAGGAGGAGGAGGAGGAGGAACATTTATCATTAGAAGGAGTATAATTATTGACAATCTCCGCTGTGATTCTGGCTAATTAATTCTCCTTTATCCCTTTTTTTTACTTTCTTCTTCATTATCTTTATTATTATTCTCTACCCTCTCCTCCTCTCCTCTTGTCACCCTTTTCGTTTTGTCTTACTATCTATCAATGGTCTTTCTCTTTATCCTACTTCTCCCATCCATCATATTGTTTTCTTCATTCTCTTTTTCCGCTACCAAACTCTTTTTTTTGCAAGTTCTTCCTCTTCTTCCTTGCCTTCTTCTACCTCCTCGATATCTTCCGCTTCTTCTGTATTGTTTTATCTAATCTCTCCGTACCTGTTTATCGATTATCGTATCTCTCCTCCTTCTCTCCTTTCTCTCGCTGTTATCTTTTCATCGTTTTCTTCAAAGTCGATCTCCTCCTCCTACTCCTTCTCTCCTCTTTTACTTATCGCTATTCCAGTGTTCGGTATCTTTTACGCTTTAGTTTGCCTCCGCACCTCAATACTCTGCTTTTAGGTCATCAATATTGATTTCCATTGCCCGTTATTTTCACGTTTTCTAGTCATTTCCTTCTTTTTCAGCCTTTTTATCACCTCACAGTAGCCTTAGTTTACGTTAGAAGGGTCTTTTCTCTTTTAACTTTTTTCCTTTAACTCGTTTTCTCACTTATTCGTTTCTCCTCGTCTCATCTCTTTATTTTTTCACCTCTTTATTTTTTCACGTGTCCTAGTAATTCCCTCTATTCACACCTCTTCATCTTGCAATAGGTATAGTTTACGTTACAAGGGCCTCATTTCTTTTACCTGTCTTAATTTAACTCATTTATTCGTTTCCCTTCGTCTAATTCACCTCAAATCACAGTTTTTCACGTTTTTCAGCATTTCCTTTCTGTGAACTCCTTCCATCACTTCAGCGTGGCATCTGTTCATCTAAAATGTACCTTAAGTCTCTCACTATGTCCACTTGTCCTATCCCCACCTGTCCTATTCCCACCTGTCCCATTGTCACCTGCACCATTCACACACCTCGCCCTTTGCCACGTCTCAAAAGTTTCAATCTCCGCCAAGGTGCACAGTTAAAAAGGTGTTGAATTCTTCCAGCTTACGATCCCCTTTAACTAAGTCGCTTGGGAAAGGGCGCGGCACGGGGTCATTGTTTATTTCTGTTTCCTTTCCTCCCTTTTCTATTCTTTCTCAACGCCTCCTGCTCCTGCTATTGTTGTTCCTATCCTCGTCCCTGTTTCAACCTCCTCCTCCTCCTCTTCTCTCATTATACATTTCCTACTATCTGTTATACATGTTTTCTCCTCCTCCCCCTTCTCCTCTTACTTTTCATATTGTTTCCTGCATCGTCTTCTTCCTAGTCTTTTTCTTCCTCTTCTTCCTCCTCCTCTTTTATCTCTCTTTTCGCCGTATTGTTATTCACTCCTGTTATTTATCTCCTAATCATATTTAAATACTTTTCATTCTACTAACACCACCACTACATTCATCTCCTCCTCCTCCTCCTCCTCCTCCTCTTCAATCTCCCCTTTCACCATATTCCTACTTGCCTACACCTGTTCTTTACCTCCTAATCGTACCCCTGTTCCTCCTTTTAATTTTCCTAACACGACCACAACATCGACCCTCTCTTTTTACTCTTCGTCCTCATCCTGTTTCTCTGCAGCCGGACCCACACCCACACTCTTCCACAACAGGGTCAGGTCCGCCACTAAATCCGGGAGGTTCGGAGTCCGGTGTCCTAGAGCCGGCAACGTCCGCGAGTGTGAATCTTGAATAGCGTCGTGAAGGTCAGATCCGCCAGGTGTCGCTTCCTCCATCACGCTCACCTACACCCCCACAAGGACCTTCTCCCCCTCTACCTTCTCCCTTCCCCTCCCTCGCTATCCTGATCCTCTCTCACCTTAAGCTGTGTCCTCCTTTCCCCTTCTTTTATCCGGGTCAATCTACATTTTCAGTCATTCCTTCACCATTTCATTCCCTTTCCTTTCCTCTTCTCTAATCCGGGTCAGTCTCTTCCTTGTGACCCATGATCCTTATCCCCCTACCTTCTACCTTTTCTATCATTCCTTCCCCTTTTCTTTCACTTTCCTTTCCCCTTCTTTTATCCGGGTCAATCTACTCCTTGTGACTCCTTATCCTCATTCTCCTTCTACCTTTTCAGTTCTTCCTTCACCTTTTCATTCTCTTTCCTTTCCTTTTCTATCGTCATTTCCTTTCTTTAATCTTTCTATAATCTTTCTATAATCTTCACCCTACTACCTCTTACCTTTTCAATCCCTTCTTCACATTTTCATTCGCTTCTCCTTCACTTTTTTTTCATCCAGTGTAACTCTGCCATCTTTGTCCTTCTCTGTGTTCCTCTTTCTTTCCTCTCTACCCCTGTGATTTCCCTCATTTTGGCCTCTGATACCCCTCTCTATATCCTGTCCCTACCCTCTTCCACCTTTGTTTTTCCCCTCTTCCCTCTTCTTTCACTCCTCTCTCTCTCTCTCTCTCTCGCCCTCTTTCTGACCTGTCAACTCTGCCCTTTAGCTTTTCTCTCTCTCCTCCCTTCCTGGTTAATGGTTCTTCTCTTCCCTTATCCTCCTTGCCTACTTCTCTTCCTCCTCCTCCTCCTCTCTCTCTTTCAGGTCTTGTCCTCACTTCTGCCATCCGTGTAAAGTCTGTTCCCTTTTGACCTCTCTTCTTCCTCCCTTTCCCATCTCTCCTTCCTCCCCTTCCCCTCTCCCTTTCCTCCCCTTCTCCTCTCTCCTACCTCCCCTTCCCTTCTCCCCTTTCCTTCTCCCCTCTTCATGTCATCCGGGTCAGTTCTCACCACTAACTCTCCCTTCCCTCCTCATGCCTTCCCTCTTTTCCTCCATCCCTTGCTTCCTTTCCCCTTCATCCCTTCCTCCACCCTTCCCTCTTTCCCTCCCTCCCTTCTTTTACCTAAACTCCCCTCTGTAGCAAACCCTTTAACCCCTTCCTCTCATTTAGGTCAACTTTACCCTTTTCCTCCTATCCACCCTTTGCCTCTCCCCTCTCTTCTCTCTCTCTCTCTCTCTCTCTCTCTCTCTCTCTCTCTCTCTCTCTCTCTCTCTCTCTCTCTCTCTCTCTCTCTCTCTCTCTTCCCTTTCCGTGTAAACTCAGCGAGGAGAAAAAAGATACGCAGTGCAGTCACCCTAGAGAGAATAGAAACATGACCACAGTTAACTCGCAGTATATTCTTCTCTCCCTTCTCATTTATCCTCCTCCTCCTCCTCCTCCTCCTCCTCCTCCTCCTCCTCCTCCTCCTCCTCCTCCTCCTCCTCCTCCTCCTCCTCCTCTTTCCTCTCCTCTATCCTTTTTTTCTTTTCATGCCTCTTTTTCCCCTTAACTTTTCCTCTAAGAGCCTCCCTCCCTCCTTATCTTCCTTTTCTTTACTTCAATTCAATAATATTCCATTTTTTATCTTCTTATTTTCTTCTACCTGCTCTTATTTTCTTCCTCTTTCCATTTTCTTATCTTCTTCTCTCAACTATTCCGCTCCCCTCTGTGCCTCTTTTTCCCCTTAACTTTTCCTCTACGAGCCTCCCTCCCTCCTTATCTTCCTTTTCTTTACTTTAATTCAAAAATATTCCATTTTTTCTCTTCTTATTTTCTTCTACTTGCTCTTATTTTCTTCCCTTATTCCCTTTTTTTAACTTCTTCTCTCCCCTATTCCGCTCCCGTCTGTGCATCGGTTACCTAAGAGAGAACAGCTTGTGACCGAAAAGACAGAGTAGATTCAAAGGCTCCTCCTCTTACTGACAGCCTTTTAACTCTCACACCGCCGCAATATTGCCTCTCTATCCTCTATCGATATTTTCATGCAGACTGCGCTTCTGAACTTGGTAACTGCATGCCTCCACACCTCACCCGGTCCCGCTGCACACAATTTTCTACTCTAGCTTATCCCGATGTAATTCAAATCCTTTTAGTATGAGTTAACCAGCATGCTCGATTTTTCATCCCTTATGCTAGTAAATTCTGGAGCAGCCTTCTTTCTTCTATAATTATTTCCTCCTGGCTACGACTAGAACTTTCCGAAGAAGAGAGTATCACGACACCTATCAACCTAAATTCCAACCAAAATCCCTTTAGCTGCCTCTGTTGCTGAAAATAATGTGTACGCGGTGCGGGCGGCGGGGCGTCCCTCGAGGGGTGCCTGGGGAGCGCCGAGGCCGGGCCAGTCAGCCGGGCGTTAGTGGGTCACCTGGATTAGCGGCGCGGCACGAGACTCCCCAACGAGGCGCCGCTCAACGATTACCGAGGCGGCCCTGCAAGCTGACCTGACCTGACCTAACGACTCCTGAAACCTGTACCGGCACCACCATCGCCACCGCCACAACCTCCACCTACAGGGTCATCTGCCGCCACCATCAATAACAACACTGCTACACACACACACACACACACACACACACACACACGCAATGCATGACCCTTGTTCCAATTTTCCTTTGCCTCCTATATATTTTTTTTATAATATCGTTCATCCCTCTCCTTCTGTTTCTTCCTTTCCCTTTTAGTTCCTTTCCCTCCTCTACAGTTAGTGCACTCTTTGTCTTCCTTGTTTCCTTCCCTATCTTTTCCATTATCACCTCTTCCTCAAAGTTCTCTCATATATGCAATTTTTCTTCCTTCTTTTCCTTCCCTCTTCATTCCGTATTTCTTTTCCTTCCTCTCCCTCTCTGCGTCGAATTTATTTACTCCTTGCTTTCACCTCTATAGCTTCCTCTACTTCCCTCTTCATTTCACATTTCCCTTCCTTCCTTTCCTCTCCTCATATTCAGTCTTCTCCTATCTTCTTCCTCTGCCATCCTCTTTTCTTCCTCCTCCCTGACTTATTTATTTACTCCTTGCTTTCACCTCTATATCTTCCTCCACTTCCCTCTTCATTTCACATTTCCCTTCCTTCCTTTCCTCTCCTCATATTCCGTCTTCTCCTATCTTCTTCCTCTGCCATCCCCTTTTCCTCCTCCTCCCTGACTTATTTATTCGCTCCATGCAAACGAGGACGTGAAAAATTCAGCTGGCGAGTCCCAGAGGGCGTGGCGGCGGCAACGCGGCTATTTACACCTCCCTGCTTCTAGTGGCGGGCTGCTTGGCGACACTCTGCTCTGATACGCCGCCTCCTCCTCCTCCTCCTCCTCCTCCTCCTCCTCCTCCTCAGGGTCTGCCCCCATTAAGGTTTTCGTCTTTTTTGTCATGAGATTTAAAGGACCTGAGGCGTTGTTAAATGTGTCTTGCTTCCTTTGCTGTTGAGGGAGTGTCGTGTACGTCTGGTTGGGTGAGTTAGGGAATAATACAGAAACTAGTCTCTTTCGCTCTCGCTCTCTCCCTTTATCTATCTATCTATTACCATCTACTATCTATCTGTCTGTGGGTTTGACTGTCTGTCTGTGTGTCTGCCTGTAAGTATGTATGCACGTAGGTCTGACTGAGTGTGTGTGTTGACAACGAGCTACTCCGGGGTGGGAAATGCTCTTTGATGCCACTCCCGCGAGACGAGGCAAGAGAAAGTTCCGTATTTAAATTACAAAATATGACTCGTCTTCCTGCGGCCCCGAGGCGTCAGGGAGGCACGAGACGAAAGGCAGACTGTTGCGGTGGCAGAGGAGGAGAGGAAACGACGCGTAAGTGACTCAGAAGTGGACTCTTGAAGCGGGATGAGGGAGCAAGGGGAGAAGGGAGAGAGGAGGGTGCAGAAAAGCCACTGGAAGGGAGAGAAGAATGAGTAGAAATGCCACTGAGAGTTAAAAGAAGTAAGGAAGGAAGACATTTTAGAAGGATAAAACAGACTTGTATAGAGAAAACAATACATCAATATCTACGCAAAGAACAAGGGATGAGGGAGCAAGGGGGGAAGGGAGAGAGGAGGGTGCAGAAAAGCCACTGGAAGGGAGAGGGGAATGAGTAGAAAAGCCACTCAGAGTTAAAAGAAGTAAAGAATGGGCTTTTAGAAAGATAAAACAGACTTGTATAGAGAAAAAAATACATCAATATCTACGTGAAGAACAAGGGAGACAGAACCAAAAAAGGCAATGAAAACTGAGAAAGAAAGAATATATATTTGCTGAAAAAAAAATTGCCTCACCCTACCAGCATTTCATAAACCACTTTGATATGTTAATGGCTACATCCAACATAATTATTTGAAGCTACTAATAATGTATGACAAGTAGGACTCTTAAATTAAAAAGCAATCACAAGAATAGCATGTGAAAATCAACATACCAAAGAAGTCTAAACGCTTCCATTAGTTTCTGAGTCTTATTACACGGAGATATCTTAGTGAGGGTGAGCTTTGAACACGGTGGGAGTGAATCGAGGCTCTACGTAAGCGCGGAGAGAATGAAGTAGGATCTGCATGGCGGAGAACTTCGGCGAGTGCAAGAAAGCTGCAGGAGAGTGTTGAGGAAGGACGAGGAGGAGGGACGAGATGGAAAGTTTATGAAGCAGACGTCTTTGAAC
The DNA here is from genome assembly GCF_024679095.1 of Eriocheir sinensis. NCBI lineage: Eukaryota > Metazoa > Arthropoda > Malacostraca > Decapoda > Varunidae > Eriocheir > Eriocheir sinensis. The sequence continues at coordinate 2,021,844 of NC_066529.1, read as the reverse complement.
CCCACTCTCTTGGTGTGTGTGTGTGTGTGTGTGTGTGTGTGTGTGTGTGTGTGTGTGTGTGTGTGTGTGTGTTTAGGGAGGCAGAGAGCGTGCTTGCTGTTAACGAAGACCGGGGGATATCAAAACTAATATTCCTTCCTCCTCTTCCTTTTGCTCTTCCTCCTCTTCTTCCAGTCTGGTCACCATTTTCTACATTCTCTCTCTCTCTCTCTCTCTCTCTCTCTCTCTCTCTCTCTCTCTCTCTCTCTCTCTCTCTCTCTCTCTCTCTCTCTCTCTCTCTCTCTCTCTCTCTCTCTCTCTCTCTCTCTCTCCACGCCCTAATTTACTTTAAGGGGTCTTTGTTGGGCTCGGGGCTTGCAGTGAGCCTCTGGTAGGCACACACAGAGGAAGCTGGCATGTTTATCGTCTTAGAAACAGGCAGGTTACCTCTCATTATACCCGTGTTTACCTTGAGCCTCCGCCGGCCCCGCCCACACCAGTACAGAGGCTTGTGATGCTGCCTGGTACACTGATATTGTTGGATCGCAAGGGAATGGCCGAGAAAAGGAGAGCTTGTAGCCTAATGAGGGCAAAAGAGATTATGCATAGACTAGGGAGCAGGAAGGCAGACATCAGCTGAAACGAGCATAAGCCACTCCCGGCGAGGTACATAGAGGAAACGAGTGTGTGCTGAAAGCCTAGCAAAGACCCTTCCGTGTCCTCACTCTATAACACTAGTATATATTGCACTCCTCTCTGTTCCATAGTCCAAGATACTCGTTTTCTATACTCCATGTTATACCCGGCATGAACAAAACAGGAGCTGGCCACGATAAAAACAATAAAACATTTTGAGAGTTAAAACTAGAGAAACATACTTGGCTTATAAAGAAAACGGAAGGAATTAAAAGGAAGGAAGGAAATGTGAGTTTTGAGTTGAAGGAAGGAGCTATCCTGGAAGTAATTATGAGGATACAATATATTATTTTAAAGTAAGAGTCTCCATGAAGCTGATATAAGTCCCTCATGTCTCCGCGCAGGGATCCGGGAAGCAGACGGGACGGGGATAATGTGTGTGCCGAGGCTCTTTGGGGTTCGTCTCCGTCTATTAATCACTCTTAATGGACCGAGGAAAAGGTTTAGGCCGCGGCAACAACCTTAATAGGCCTACCAAGAGCCCTCCGTCGGTAACACGTCCACACCACGAAACTTTTACACTCGCAAGCTGAAAGTGGACCGTCTGTGGCTACTCGGGTCCTCTTCACTTCTCTTCTTTTTCTGTTTTTATTCTTCCTATCATTTTTTTTTTATCTATTATTCTCCTCCTTTGCCTACTTTACCTGTTATTGTTCTTACTCCTTTTTCATTTCTTTTCTTGTTCTTCTCTTCTCCTCCTCCTCCTTTTTCTTTCCTTTGATTTTTCTTTCCTATTTGCAGTTTTCAGTTTATACTCTCCTTCGTCATATCACTTCGCTTTTCTTCTTCGATATTCTCTTTTCTTGTTTGATATTTTCTTTTCCCTTCTCGATATTCTCTTTTCGATTTTCTCTTTTCACTTCGATCTTTTCTCTTTTCTTTTCCGATATTCTCTTGTTCCCGGCTCTGTCCCCTCGTCGTAATTCCCCTTCTCTCCTCTCCTCTCCTCGCCGGCTCTCGCATCCGCTGTTCTCCAGCGTACAAGGAAGATGAATATGCATCGTGGTTCTCCCCTCCCTCTCTCTTGCCCGTCGAGAGAAAAAAGAAAGTTGCATGTTTTTTTTCGTTTTTTCTTTTCTTTGTTCGCTTTGTTTATTGTTTTGTTTGTTTGTTTGTTGTTTTCTCGTCTCAGTTCTTTTTGCGGGTCTTTTTTTTTTGTTATCCTTTCTTTTTTCTTCTGCTTTTTTTCTTCTTCTTTGTATTTATTTCTCTACTTCTTATTATTCTACTGCCTTTTACTCTTCTTTTTCTACTGCTTTATCTTTTTTTCTTCTTTCTCTCTTCCTTTTCTCTTCACACCTCTTCGTTTCAATCTACTTTTTCTCCTATTCCTTTTTCTTCTTCTAGTTTTCTCTTCCTCCTTTTCCTTCAGCTTCTTTCTGAGTTTCCTCCTCCTCCTCCTCCTCCTCCAGTATCCTCCTCCTCCTTCAGCCTCCCCCTCCCTCCTCCGCCTCCTCTTCCTCCTCATTTTCTCTCCTTTATCCTTCTCTTCTCCCGTCATTTGTTCACTACTTTATATTCTCCTTCCATCATCTTAGGCGCTCGAGAAGAAAAGTGAGTGCTTGATAAAAGTGAAGCCGCGAAAGGGTATGACTTATCCCTCCTCCTCCTCCTCCTTCTTCTCTCGAGCCTCCTCATCTTGGTCATCTTCATCGTAATCATCATTTTCCTCATCTTCATCATCATCAGCATTACCATCACACTCTTCATCTTGTTTTTCTTATCCTTTTCACTCTTCTTCACTCTCCTTCTCTAGGTCGTGTTAACCGTCATCTTCCTCATCTTCTTCATCAGCATCACTATAAACAAGCATGCTCTTCAACTTGTTTTCCTTATCCTCTTTACTCATCTTCATCCTTCTCCTTTTGGCCGTCTTCACCTCCATCTTCCTCATCTTCTTCATCAGCATCACTATCACTATCATAATCTTCATCTTCTTCTTCTTATCCTTCTACTTGGGTATATTTCCTTATCATAAACGTTCGATAGCTCTCTTGTCTTCCCTTCCCTTTCCTTGTCTTTCTCTTCTTTATCTTATTCGCTCACCTCCCTTTCCTCATCATATATATTCGATAGCTCTCTTGTCTTCCCTTTCATTCCCTTTATCTCTCTCTTCTTCACCTCCTTATTCGTTCACACTTCCCATCAATATATTACATCACACCACGCAGATTAAATTGTACAAGTTTCCCTTTCTTCTCTCCCTACAAATCTATTCTTTTTCAACTTTCGGCTCACTCCTTCCATATTTAAACATCCATTACCCCAAACTTTCCGTCCTTCTCTAATAGCCACTTCGCAGGTCTTAATGGACTTATTATTTAGTCATCGGTCCTGTTCGCCCTTCTCATTATAATTTTAGTCCTCCTCCACTTTCTCTTCCCTCTTCGTCGCCTCCTTCATGTCCTCCCTTTTTCCTTCTGCAAGTTATCTCTCTGTGTTTTCTTCTTTATCCTCTTCTCCTCCTTCTCCTTGTATGTCGTCTCCTTCCTGTCCTCTTTCTCCTCTTCCTATTTATCTCGCTGCGTTTTACCTCATTATCTTCTCCTCCTCCTTCTCAACTTCATCTTCATCTTCCTCTTCTCCCTCCTCTCCCACTGCTATTCTTCCTCCCTGTCTCCCCTCCTTTGCCTCCTACAAATTCCTTGGTGTTCTCTTCCTGTGTCCCTCCTCCTCCATCTCCTCCTCTTCCTCTTCTTCCTCCTCCTCCTCCTCAGTCATATTTTCCTGCCACTACACACAACTTCCACAACTTCGCGAGCTCCTCATTGCTTCTCTCAACAACGTGCTCTCTCTCTCTCTCTCTCTCTCTCTCTCTCTCTCTCTCTCTCTCTCTCTCTCTCTCTCTCTCTCTCTCTCTCTCTCTCTCTCTCTCTCTCTCTCTCTCTCTCTCTCTCTCTCTCTCTCTCTCTCTCTCTCCCTCTCAGAAAGTTCACTTCGTCTGACCGATGAGAGACTTCGTGGAATGAGGAGGGAAGGAGGAAGTATTTGAGGGAGGAATGGAAGGAGGGAGGGAAGGAGAGAGAGGGAGAGAGGGAGGGAGGGAGGGAGGGAAGAAGGGAGTGGTGGAATGAGGAGAGAAATTGGACTAAAAAAGGAAATTATGGAGAGAGAGAGAGAGAGAGAGAGAGAGAGAGAGAGAGAGAGAGAGAGAGAGAGAGAGAGAGAGAGAGAGAGAGAGAGAGAGAGAAGTAATGGAGTGTATGGGGAATAGATAAATGGACAGAGTGGAATGAAGGGGGGATTAAACAGATTGAAAGACATTAGTAACATTCCCTTTGATCAATAGACACAATAAATCCTCAAAAAGCGACGGTAAAGTGCCATACATGAGTGATAAGATAAAAAAAAGGGGGAAAATAAAGCAGAGGAGGAGATAAAACAGGCAGATAAAGGAATGAATAAGCAAAATAATGATAAAAAGAAGAAACGAGTAAGAAAAATTTGGGAACGTGTGTGTGTGTGTGTGTGTAATAAAAAAGTTACCGATATGGAGTCAAAAAGAATCTTGCTGACCTTTTACGCTTCTTGACCACAAATAAAGGAGAAGGAGGAGGAGGAGGAGGAGGAGGAGGAGGAAGAGGAGAGGCACAAGCAGAAATGAAGTAGAAGCAGACGAAGAAGAAGATGAAGAAGAAGAGAATAAAAAAAAGAGAATGAGGTGAAAGAGGAGAACAAGAAAGAAGAAGAGGAGGAGAAGAGGAGGAGCAGGAGAAAAATGAATCCGATAACAAAGAAATAATTAACTCATTCAGGGGAGGCGATACCATACAGTCACCCGCTTTTGGGACGACCTCTCTCTTTTTCTTTCCTCCCTTTGTACCCTTTCTCCCAAGCCATCAGGACGTTCGGACAGTATGGTTTTCTGCAACAAATCTTCCCCCTACCGCCTCCTCCTCCTCCTCCTCCTCCTCCTCCTTCTCCTCCTCCTCCTCCGGCAATCTAGTCATCACTTAGAGAAACCGGCAAGCCATAAAAACGGACAGACAAATGATAAGAAAAAGTGAAAGAAAATTATGTTCTCTGTACTAAGAAAGAGTGTGAGAGAGAGAGAGAGAGAGATTTTATGCTAATTTTACTTACGTGTCTGTGTGTGTGTGTGTGTGTGTGTGTGTGTGTGTGTGTGTGTGTGTGTGTGTGTGTGTGTGTGTGTGTGTGTGTGTGTGTGTGAAATTAGGCGAAGTGCTGCATGTTTTACATCGTTACATGTTGACATGCATGAAAGTAGCTGTGTGAGTGTGCGTGTGTGTGTGTGTGTGTGTGTGTGTGTGTGCGTGTGTGTGTGTGTGTGTGTGTGTGTGTGTGTTAGATAGAAAGATAAACAAAAAGAGAATGGGTGAGAGAGGATCATCAGCCCCTCAGCCCTTCACCTCTCTTCCCTTCACATGGGCTCCGCTTCAACATGTGACGCCAAGAATTGAGTTATTATGAGCACGTTTCATAATTGAGCGGAGCGAGAGCCACACAAACATCACGACCCGCCGACACCCGCGACCCTCCAGCCTGCCCTCCGCTGATGTATACTTTTGCGCTGATGATGCAAAGCCGAGAGTGAGTGTTGCTATACTGTATGTTTTCTTTTTACTTTTTTCCTCTCCTCTTTTTTATCTTTTTTTATTCTATTTCCAAGCACTCCTACACTCCTATCTTCTTTTTTTCATCTACTTTTGCGTTGATGGTTTAATGCCATATGTGGTTCTTTACTGCATGTTTTTTTTTTCCTTTTTTCTCTCTCTTCCTCCTTTTACTTCATTCATAATTAGTCTGCTCTTTCTTATTTAACAAGCGGATTTTTTTTCATTACTTCCTTGTCTTTTCTTTACCTATATTTCTTTCCTACAGGAGTGCCCCGATACTATACCCTATTTCTACTTTTCCCTCATTACAAGTGTTTCATTTAGTTTATCTGTTGCTTTTTTGTTTTATTCCTCAGTTGCTTTTCCTAGTATGGGGGTTATTATTTTTCTTTTCTCTTTCTCTTTCGCATTTTCATCCGCTTTATTGTGGTCGATCTCCCTCTGCTTTTTCCATCACAGTGTAGGAATATTCCTGGAATCTGACAGTTTTCCTTTTATCCTACTGTAAAAATCCAGACTGGGAAAAGCAATAGAGATTACTTAAACGTCGCTTCTTTTATACTCCTCCTCCTCCTCATCATCATCATCATCATCATCATCATCATTCACCTTAGCTGTCCTTCATCTTCCACCTTTGATTAGATAGTTAGTGTAGCTTGTCACAAACAGCCTCGTAAGAACCAGAAGATCTGCTCTTGTTTTTTTCTTCCTTTGTGTTGCTTTGTATTCCTCCTCCTCCTCCTCCTCCTCCTCCTCCTCCTGCATTTTTATAGGACGCAGAAAATGTGAAAGGAACACAAAACTAGGAGACTATGACCTTGAACTCTGTGCATATGTGTGTGTGTGTGTGTGTGTGTGTGTGTGTGTGTGTGTGTGTGTGTGTGTGTGTGTGTGTGTGTGTGTGTGTGTGCCAGGGTGAGTGTGTGCGTGCGTATGGTGTTGAGGAGTGTGCGTGCAGGGTGTGCGTGTGTGGGTGTTGCTTGTGTGTGCACCGTGGACAGCTCACCTCCATCATGAGGCGACAATCACTCTCCTGCCCCATCAAACGCCTAATCGATACCCTCCCACACCTGTCCACATCCCCTCCCTCCCCTCAGCTAACGTCTCTCCCCTTCTTTATCATCCCCAAAAGCCATTCCTTCACATTCCTTACTAAGCCTTTTTTATCCTTTCGCCACTCCTATCCTCTTTTTCAACCCTTCCAGCCACCGACACACACTCCTACTCTCTCCCTCCTTGTCCCACTCTCTCAGCTCAGGCCTCTCCCCTTTTTTATCATTCTCACGAACCATTCCTCACACCCTTCTACCTACGGCTTTTTATCCTCCATCTTGCCCTCCTATCCTCTTTTTCAACCCTTTCTACGACCGACACACACTCCTATTCCCTCCCTCTTGTCCCCCACCATTCTCTCCCTTCCCTTATCATCCCTGCCAGCAATTCCTTTACACTAACCCTCTAACCCTTTTTTATCATCCCCTCTGCCACTCCTATCCTCTTTTTCAACCCTTCATACCACTGACACACATTCGTACTCCCTCTCTCCGCCTTCATACCTTCCCTCCCTGCCCTTCACCTCCTCCCCACTCCCTTCTTCCCAAACCAGCGTCATGGGCCTCTGCCCCCTCTGTTCCCCTCCTATGTATAGTGTCCCTAGAGGTATTCCTGAACGTATTCCAGGCCCCCGCAACTCTCTCTCTCTCTCTCTCTCTCTCTCTCTCTCTCTCTCTCTCTCTCTCTCTCTCTCTCTCTCTCTCTCTCTCTCTCTCTCCTCGTAATATATGTTGTGTGTGTTCGGTCCGGGACGCAGCAACACGTTAATTGGCCGCGTATCTCACCTGTGTTTACGTGTACCTGTGTGGGCGTGACGCAACAACAACAGCAGCCTCGCGACCTTACCTGCAAAGAGAGGAAAGGAAGGGAATTAGTGAACAACCTCAGCGAAAAAAATGGCTGCTGCTAACATGACAAACATCTTCTTAAGTATGCATTATAATCTTAAGCATTGTAACCTTGAACTGATTTATCCACTGAATTTAGTTTGATAATAAGGACAATATTAATAAGAGCAATAACTGTCAAAAGCATTATAACCTTGAACTTATTCATCCCCTGTATTTAGCTTGATAGTAGTAGTAGTAGTAGTAGTAGTAATAATAATAATAATAATAATAATAATAATAATAATAATAATAATAATAATAATAATAATAATAATAATAATAATAATAATAATAACACTACTATTTCAAACTGACTTTTCCATTACCTAGCACACACACACACACACACACACTGGATCAGGAGGCGGAACGGAGAGCGAAGTCAGCATCGAGTCACGTCATTCAAGCTTAATTTAGATCTTATTGGACTTAAAATTTCAGGTGAGGCAGTGTGTGTGTGTGTGTGTGTGTGTGTGTGTGTGTGTGTGTGTGTGTGTGACTGATTGCCTGTCCATCCGTCTGACCGTCTGCCTGTCCGTCTGTCCCTCTGTCTGTTCTTCCGTTCATGATGCAGCGGAATAAGAATAAAAAAGCACTTAAGTGACAGTAGTGGAGGTACAGCCAATTCAACTAAAAGGGATGCACGGCGAGGCTGCGGCACTGGCAACAACTGGAGGCTCAGGGCACACTCACACACACTGGGCTCTTTTGTACGCGGCGCAGACTAAGCTTCTGAGTTGAGTGACATCATGAGAAAAAAATGATTCGTGGTTCCGTATATGAGTGAAGTGTGATCAAAACTAAATCACTGTAGTGTGTTGGGAGCGTATATTTACCGGCTATAATGTTAAAAGGAATGAAAAAATCTGGTAGCTTAGAAAAGTAGTGAAATATGATCGAAAATATATCATTGTAGTGTGTTAGGTATGTACATTTACTGGCTCTTATGTTACAAGAAACGAAATAATTGGCAGATTCGTTTATAATTATGGGAACTATATGACACTGATACTATACAAAGTAGTATGTCAGGCATTAATGTTTGCTGGTTATAAACAAGTTGTGTAACAAAAAATAATCCCACTAATTTCAAACTAATTTAAATAAGATCGAAATAAAGGGATTCAAAACCTTTAATTTACAAGGATCCCAATTCCGTAGAGTTAAACATAGAAACTGGAGACGATTAGAACCACATAGGTGAACGTAGATTACTTCTCCTTGTTATCACTTCATGTAAAAACAATAGAGGAATGAAGCTGCTGTGTGCCTTCCCCCTTTCATCTAAATAATTGACAGAGAATCAAGGGAACACAACACTGAGATAACAAACACCACACTGAGATAACAAACACGTGGCACTCGATAACTTTTGTTGCATAGAGATTTGTTAAAGAGTTAGTGTGAAGCGACTCTACTCTCTCTCGCTCTCGCTCTCTCTCTCTCTCTCTCTCTCTCTCTCTCTCTCTCTCTCTCTCTCTCTCTCTCTCTCTCTCCCTCCCTCTCTCTCTCCCTCCCTCTCTCTCTCCCTCTCCCTCTCTCCCTCCCTCTCCCTCTCTCCCTCCCTCTCCCTCTCTCCCTCCCTCTCCCTCTCTCTCCCTCCCTCTCCCTCTCTCCCTCTCCCTCTCCCTCTCTCCCGCTCCCTCTCCCTCTCTCCCGCTCCCTCTCCCTCTCCCTCTCCCTCTCCCTCTCCCTCTCTCTCTCTCCCTCTCTCCCTCTCCCTCTCTCCCTCTCCCTCTCTCTCTCTCTCTCTCTCTCTCTCTTTCTCTTTCTCTCCCTCTCTCTTTCTCTTTCTCTCCCTCTCTCTCTTTCTCTCCCTCTCTCTTTCTCTTTCTCTCCCTCTCTCTTTCTCTTTCTCTCCCTCTCTCTTTCTCTCCCTCTTTCTCTTTCTCTCCCTCTTTCTCTTTCTCTCCCTCTGCCTCTCCCTCTCCCTCCCTCTCTAACATGCCTCGCGATTTTCAACAAAACACACACACACGTACGTCACATGCGCGCCCCCATACAGGTAATTCCCGGAGGCTTTCCAGGTGTTCCGCGGAATCTAATTACCTGCAGCCATTACTAGAACGAGACCTGACAGCCAAACACACAAAACAGGTGGGAACTGACCTTCACACACACACACACACACACACACACACACACACACACACACACACACACACACACACACACACTGCAGTTCCGTCTCCGCATTCCAACGCCGAGTATTCGTGATTCACCACAAACCTAATCGCCGTCTCTCTCTCATTACGACGGAACGACACACATAAAAACGCTGCAGTATATCGTAGCGGATAACACGCGAAAAAATGAATAAAAAAATGAACGCTGATTTAACCTCCCTCTCGTTCGGCCCACGACTTTTTTCCCCGTCATTAATCACGCACGAGGCATAAAAAGAGAAGGAAAAGAAAGAAGGAAAAATGAAATGAATACGATACTAAAAGGAGAAAGGTTTTTTTAACGTAACAGAAGGTTCCTAATGTTACGTAAGTTAGATAGGCAGCTCTAAAAATAAAAAGGAAAACCACACCCTATTTTAAGTAACACCAGAATAAAGAAAGCTAATGTAAGAAGTAACTACTAGCCATCTTTTTAAAGTTAGTGATGTGCGCAAAGGAGGAACAAAAATACCTTGCCTATTTTAGAGAAACTGTATTAACACAGTGAAAAAGTGGTGTTCATTTGGGACCTTGCCTATGATGAAAAATAAATCCCTTAACGAAGAATTAATCCTTATAAAATTATCCATCGTATGAAATGGGCAAAGAAAAAAAATCACCACGTCTACAGAAATATGACTAAATAATGAGAGAATAACCTCCACCCCTCCAAAAAATACTGGACTTGTTAAATGCATACAACTCCCCAAAAAAATAATATACTAAAAAAACAAAGATGAAATAATACACAAAACCTGATTCTGTTAGATACTATACAAGCAAAAAAAAAAGAAGTGTTAGTCGTTATGGGAGTTTCAATAGAGTTCAGTACAAAAGGACACAACATCCAGAACACCTTTGCTTACACGAGAACAGCAGCCATCACCTCCATTACTGCCGACATTACAGTATTCCCGAGGTTAGAAAATATACCACCTCAACCTTTGCCTAACTTTCAATGCGTGTCATAAGCAACAAACCGACTCACGTGACCTCAACTCGTCCGCTGCGATTGGCACGGATTTGGCCTTCACTGGTAGCCTGGTAACATACAGTCCCAGGTCTTTATCTGCCTCAGTGTTGGATAGTGGAGTGTTTCCCATGTGGTATTGGTATGCTAGGTTTCCCCTCTCAAGTTATATGACTTTACATTTTTCTTCATTGAATTGTAGCAGCCACTTATTGCTCCACTCCCTTAGCATGGTGATGTCTTCTTGTAGGTGGTCCGCATCCAAGGGGTTAATGGGGGGATCGAGTTACCTGGACAAAACACCTGCGCTGGATAATCGATAACCTTGAACGCTCCTCGCCTGCACTCTCCTCTTGAATATTTGGCCCACCTTCCTCCATTACTGGCTGTTGTGACCTTCTACTACATTACTTTCCATACTTTGACATATCCCTGCACTTATTAAACTTAATCTTCTACTTTTATATCTTCCTCTTCCTCTTTCTAAACCATAATTTCCACTCCACTTTTGTTTATCTCACTTTACCTTTCATTCTTTAACATATCCCTTTACTTTTTTAACTCAATCTTCTACTTTAATAGTTTCTAGATCTTCGTTCCTCTTCATAAACTTCAATTTCCACTTCTTCATACAATTTCCACTATTTTACTCTATTTACGTACCCTTTTTATCATTCCATAGCATATCCTTCCACTTCTTAACCTTAATCTCCTTCTACTATGTCTATCCATATCTACGTTCCTATTCCCAATTTCAACTTCATCTATCTTCCATCTTTTTTACCCTCCACTTCTTTATATTTAGCCACCCTTCCTCTTTGGCTCCCACTTTTTTACTCCCACTTCTTTGCCTTGCCCTCCACTTACGTAACTTCACCTTCCACTTACTCGTCTTTACTTTCCGCTACTTTACTCCTCCCACAAATGTTTACTTTACCTAGTTCCCGTACCTTTCTTTGCCTTACAACTCTTTTCCCATTGCTTTTTACCTTTTGAATCTGTTTACTTGCTTACTTATTCAAAGGCTCCAGGTTCATTTGCGTCCCTGTCTCGCCACGCCACGCCACGCCACGCTGCACGACGCATCATATATACTTTCCTTCTTCTCTTTCCTTCCTTCCTTCCTCTCTTTCCTTCCTCCTTTCCTTCCATACCCTTTCCTACTTTCATTTCTATATACCTTACTTCTTTCTCTCTTTCCTTCCATCCTTCCTCTCTTTCCTTACTCCTTTCCTTCCAAACTCTCGCCTCTTCATCATGCCATCCCACGACATATTCATCATACCACAGGACTTCATACCCTCTCCTCCACACCACACTCCATATCATACCACTCATCATCACACCACACACCTCATTACTACACCGCAGGACTTAATACCCGTTCCCCCACACCTTATCACTCCTCATCATACCACTCAACGTCACACCACACGCCTTAAACCACGGCTTAGCCCCTCACAACACCACCACACCACCACACCACCATACCATGAAACACCAATCCACACCATGCTCGGCCCCTTAACACCAAATTATAACACCAGCGAGCAATTCCACACCACCTCACTACCATGCACGCCACATCACATACCACACCGGGTCACCTTCCAAACTACACCTATACGCCACAGCTCACGATATTACACGACATTAGGCCTGTCTTTTTGTTCCTGTTTTTTGTGTGTGTGTTTTTTTTGGGCCCTTGAGCTGTCTAACTTGCTATAACACACACACACACACACACACACACACACACACACACACACACACACACACACATAGTCATCCACCACGCAACACAGCACAACACAAAGCCGACTTCCACATCACAACACACACCACATCCCTTCCCAACAGCCTCTCCCGCATCACCTCGGCACGCATCACCATTCACCTCCACGCAACACCACACTCAATATGCGGCACGCCAGAATTCTTCGCTCACTCCCTCAGGCCGGAGAAGTATGAACATTTTCTCTCCGGCAAGACCCACAAACTTTCCGACGGAGAGAAACATGAGTCTGTAAAACCCGAGAAAGGGAGAGAGATGAGAGAGAGACAGACAGACAGACACACAGACAGACAGACAGTCAGACAGACACACAGACAGACAGACACACAGACAGACAGACAGACAGGCAGACAGACAGACACAGACAGACAGACAGAGGCACAGTATGACGAACACACACACACACACACTCACTCACGAAACCTTAAAAAAAAAATAACAACGGAATCAAACCTTTTAATTCAACAGACAACCAATACATCATAAAAAAATAATTTAAGATATCAAGAAAAAAATGCATTACCCACATCACTCCTCAACATCAATTAAAAAAAGCAAGAAGGACGACAATCACATTTATATACAATTACACAAAAGAAAAATCCACCAACATTATTTTTTTTCTCTTTGTACAGAATGGGAAAAAATGAAAAGTCTCAGATCCGCTTCATGAGAGGGAGAAAAATCGCAATGGAATAAAGGAGAGCTCCGTGAATTGGACTCCGCGGCGGCACTTGAAAAATGTATAATAATCTGAATTAACTCCCGTATGAGCAACCTTTTCGTCCACGAGAGAGAGAGAGAGAGAGAGAGACGGCCTGAGTATTGCATGGAGACAAGGGAACTCTCTCTCTCTCTCTCTCTCTCTCTCTCTCTCTCTCTCTCTCTCTCTCTCTCTCTCTCTCTCTCTCTCTCTCTCTCTCTCTCTCTCTCTCTCTCTCTCTCGATCCTGAATGCAAAACACACACACACACACACACACACACACACACACACACACACACACACACATACACACATAAACATGCATACATAAGGACTGCCATTAAGGTAAGGGACAGGTAAGTAAACAACACCTAAGAACCGTATAAGGACATGTTTTCAGGTAAGATACGGGACCAGATAAGAGGTGGGTGTGTATATTCAAGTGCTATTTAATTCAAGGTGTTGATGACAGGCCAGGCAGGTGAGATGAAGAGGAAGAGGAGGAGGAGGTGGAAGAGGAGGAGGAGGAGGAATCGGGGGGGGATGAAGAGGAAGAGACGGAAAAATAAAATAAAAGAACAGCAACATGAGAATGAAGATAAAACAAGAGGAGGAGGAGAAGGAGGAGGAGGAGGAGGAGGAGGAGGAGGAGGAGGAGGAGGATAAGAGAATACGGAGAGAAGTGAAAAAACAAAATTATGAAGAAGAAAAACAAGAGGAGGAAGAGCAGTTGGTGGAGGAGGAGGAGGAGGAGGAGGAGGAGGAGGAGGAGGAGGAGGAGGAGGAGGAGGAGTTGGTGGAGGAGGAGGAGGAGGAGGAGGAGGAGGAGGAGGAGGAGGAGCAAAGAAGAAGGGCAGGTGTGTTGATGAGGGAGTGGTATGATTACCGCGGAGAGAGAGAGAATTAAGGTGGATAATAGGGCTTTAGTAATATGTGGTGGCGGTGGCGAGAATTAATTGAGCTGCAAATTACTTGAGAGGGGACAGGGAAAGAGATGACCAGGTGAGAATAAATTTGACGGGGACAGGTGGAGAGGAAAGGTGAGCAGCGGAACCCACGGAGGAAGTACTGGAGGAAGGAACGAAGGAGGGAAGGAAGAAGGAAAGGAAGGAAGGAAGAATGGATAGAGGGGAGGGAAGGAAGGAGGGAAGGAAGAAGGAAAGGAAGGAAGGAAGAATGGAAAGAGGGGAGGGAAGGAAGGAAGGAGGGAAGGAAAGGAAGTATACAGGAAGGGAAGAGAGGAAAGAACGAGGTAAAGAGAGGAAGGAAGGAAGGAAGAATGGATAAAGGGGAGGGAAGGAAGGAAGGAGGTAAGGAAAGGGAGTATATAGGAAGGGAAGAGAGGAAAGAGCGAGGTAAAGAGAGGAAGGAAGGAAGAATGTATAGAGGGGAGGTAAGGAAGGAAAGAGGGAAGGAAGAGGAGGATATAGGAAGTGAAGAGAGGAAAGAACGAGGTAAAGAGAGGAAGGAAGGAAGAATGTATGGAGGGGAGGGAAGGAAGGAAGGAGGGAAGGAAGAGGAGGATATAGGAAGTGAAGAGAGGAAAGAACGAGGTAAAGAAAGGAAAGATGGAAGGAAAGAAAGAAGGAAACTAAAAAGGGATGGAAGGAAAGAGGAAAGAAGGGAGGAAAGAAGGAAAATAGAAGAGAGAAAGAAGGAAGGAAAGAGAGGAAGGGAAGAGGGAAAGAAAAAAAAAGAGGAGAACGAAAGAAGGAAAGAGAGGAAGGAGGGAAAGAAAGAAAAGTGCAAAGAGAAAAGAAAGCGAAGGAAAATTGATATGCAATAAGCGATGTGGAAATGATGGCACATAAAAGGAAGAGTTTAATGGAAAGCAGGAGGGAGAGGAGAGTAAATGCCATAAGAGAAATAGATAGATAGATAGAGAGAGAAATTTACATAAACGTGGTGGTGGTGGTGGTGGTGGTGGTGGTGGTGGTGGTGGTGATGGAGGTGGAGGTGGTGGTGGTGGTGGTGATCATCTTGGTCTCATTAATTATATATATTCAATGCGATTCTAAGGACATCTCATTAACTCTCTCTCTCTCTCTCTCTCTCTCTCTCTCTCTCTCTCTCTCTCTCTCTCTCTCTCTCTCTCTCTCTCTCTCCTCTCTCTCTCTCTCTCTCTCTCTCTCTCTAACTTGCTCTTGTTCCTGGGCACTGCATCACACACCCACACCCACGCACACCCTCACACCACGGCCACTTTCCCAACATAACAGCAAAGTCCATCTCGAAATCTCCCAGCCTTGTTCTTCCTTCCTTCTCTTCCCTGCCTTGTCCTACGTTGTTCTTGTTCCTGGGCACTGCATCACACACCCACACCCACAGCCTCACACCACGGCCACTTTCCCAATATAACAGCAAAGTCCATCTCGAAATCTCCCAGCCTTGTTCTTCCTTCCTTCTCTTCCCTGCCTTGTCCTACGTTGTTCTTGTTCCTGGACACTGCATCATACACCCACACCCACAGCCTCACACCACGGCCACTTTCCCAACATAACAGCAAAGTCCATCTCGAAATCTCCCAGCCTTGTTCTTCCTTCCTTCTCTTCCCTGCCTTGTCCTAACTTGCTCTTGTTCCTGGGCACTATATCACCCACACCCACTTACACCACCTACCACAGCCCATCTCAAACAATCCCAGCCTTGTTCTTCCTTCCTTCTCTCCCTGTCTTTCCCCACACCTAACACCACAGCCACAACCAGAGCCACTTTCCCAACATAACAGTAAGTCTATCTCAAAACCTTCCAGTCGTTCTCTTCCTTCCTTCTCTTCTCTGCCTTTTCCGACCATGTTCATGTTCCCAGGCACTGTATCATACACACACGCTCCCCCCCATACACAGACACACATACAAACATACATTCATATATATACACACACACACACACACACACACACACACACACACACACACACAAACTCCACCACCACTATCGTACAAACCCACCACTACACCTCCACCACCACTGCGTCACCAACACCTCCAACACAACCACCACCACCACCAGAAGGACCATTAATATAAATGCATGCAGCAGCTGCCGGCGCCCCCAGCCTCCCCTGCCACCACCACCACCACCCAGCCCCAGAACCTGCCCCAGATGGCCCTCCAGAAATTCATGCGCAGCCCTGGAACACAACCTTGAGCGGGGCAATCACCTCTTAAGGCCAACTTAGAACAGACTGCGCCGCCTTCCTGCTCTCATTCTTTTCCTCCTGGGTGCGCGTGGGTTTTTTTTCCCTATCATGCTTTTTTTGTTGTTGTTGTTGTCGGCGATATTAGTTTTTGAGAGTTTTCTGTATATTTGTTTTCTGCTTTAATATTGAGGTGGTCCTGTTTTTTTCTTTTCTTTTCTTATTCGGTTTTTATTGTTCCTGTTTTTGTTTTTTTTTGTTTTTTTTTGTTTTTTTATCCTTGCATTCTTCCGCTCTTTCTAACGACGAATTGATTATTAATTTTGGAGCCTTTTTGCAGATTTCTCATATTTTTTCTGAGGATCTCGTTCCCAATACGTATATATTAACTTCTTTTTGTTCTTTCCTCTTGCATTACAAATTGAGTTATCGACGTGCTTCATATCGGTTTTAGCTTCACATTCCCGTTTTCTTCTCATATTTAACTTTTTTTGTTGTTGCTGGCATGTATAAAATTTAACAGTAACAATAAAAGCAATACTAACAACACTGCTAAACCTATCAAGACACTTTCACTCACCTGCCACACCGGACAGCAGCGGCAACACAACAATAATAATGAGACAAAAAATAGCTGCCACACACCTGCCAGACACCGTCCACACACCTGCCTCGCCTAATCTGCAATCACGTGAGCTCACCTGAACTTTCACCAGCTCTCAACGGCCGCAAAAACTCTTAAGAATTATCCGACGACTTTGTTAATATAATTTTCCCCTTTTACCTAATTGAATTTCCTCGTCATTGGGCGGTATGGAAAACTAACTCCTTCAAATATATATGAAACAAAAATCAGTCACTATTATTTACTCAAACGGGTCAGTAGCGGCAAAACAATAAAACAAAAACCTAAGTGTAGCTCCAATAATACTTTCTCACGCTACCTCTTCATGTTCTCACGCTGCATTATTTTACCTGGGCTTTTCTTACCTGAGCAGTTGTTGTTTTTCTTCTTTCTTGCTTGCTTACTTGTCCTGAACTTTCCTCACCTAAACACTTTTCGACTAAACTCTACTACAACTCTTCTCACCTAAGTTCACTGGATGAGTTTGGTAGTTTATTTTTATTCTCATATATGAAATTTCTTTTAAGACTATATGAAAAAAAATTAAGTAACTCCAACCCTAAGTCTTCTTACTTAAAATCACTGAATAAACTTGGTATCTTAATTTTCTTTTTATATATGAAATTTCTTTTGACTAGACTGTATGAAAGGAAACAATATAATTCAAAATCTAAATCTTCTTACTTAAAATCACTAGATGAGTTTATTATTTTGATTTCCTTCTCGTACATAAAATTTCAATGACTGCAAAAATATCAGAATACGAGTCTAAAAGAAGCTCCATCATACCTATTTTCACCTCACCTCAGAAAAGTACATTCCGTTTACTTTCTCAAACTGACATCGAAAGCAAATCTATATGAGTGCGCGTCTAACAGCAGCGTCAACATAATCTGCCTCACCTCACTTCACTTCTTCACATTCTCACGTCACCTCAATTTACCTGGACCCTCACCTCCGCCCTTCCCTGCCTCCTAATGGCCGCAAAAACTCGCCTTATTACCCGGAATCGAGCGAGCATGGATTTCCCATCACGAGGTTGCCAATCAGAAACCCGTAACAGCGAGAGTTCCGCGAATGATGAAAATGAAATGTTACAGGAAGTGAAGGATGGATTGACACCTGAAGCTGCTACCATCACCACCACCACCACCACCACCACCACTACCACCATCACTACCACCACCACCACCACTACCACCACCACTACCACCACCACCACCACCACCACCCATCACTACTAACACCACCACCATCACCAATACCATCAGCAGTAACGATCATCACTACCACCACCACCACCACCACTATGTTATGACATCACCAATAACTGTCACCACTACTAACACCACCACCATCACCAATACCATCAGCAGTAACGATCATCACTACCATCACCACCACCACCAATGTCATCACCAATAACCATCAACATATCCATCATCACCACCACCATCACCACCACCACCACCACTATCAACACAAGCCCCATCATTATCACCACTACAGATAAAACTCCAATCCAATCATCACCCTCATCTTCAACACCACCACTAACCACCACTATTACCACTACTACTACTATTGTAACTACCGCTTCTACCACCCCCACCACCACCACCACCACCACGCCCTGATCGACCCCACAGCGGAGCCATAACTCAACTTCCATAATCCCTCGCCGCGCTGCCCACTTAAGAGACTAAAGCAAGACCCGGAAAAAAAGGAAGAAATAAGGAAAAAATATAAGAAAGTGAGTAAGAAAGTGGGTAAGTGAGTACGCAAGTAAGTAAGCAAGTAAGTAAGCAAGCAAGCAAGGAAGGAAGGAAGGAAGGAAGGAAGGAAAGAAAGAAAGAAGGAATGTAAGAAAGAAAAGAGAGAGAGAGAGAGAGAGAGAGACAGACAGACAAACAGACAAAGTTTATATAAGGGCGCTGAAGTATAATAACATCCAGGCAATAACTCAGAAGAAGAAGGAGGAGGAAGAGGAGGAGGAGGAGATCTACAGAATAAAATATGTTGCGACCTTTTTTTCTATGGTCAAGTTGTAAAATAAATCACGGGCATTATGGACATCACGCTACGCTAGGCTTTGTATCTCTCCATTTTCTTGCCTCTCATCCGCCTCCACTGCCTTGCTACACTCCATAAAGACACACACACACATCCATCAAGCCTCCATACACACGTTCATAAAGATACATACACATACATACACGAGAGAGAAAGGGGACATTAGGAGTCACGGTTCAGAGATTTCCCTTCGTTCTCCGAGGCCTATTCCTTTGTCCCTCCCTCCCTTGTGATCCTTCTAACGCCCTTCCTTCTTCCTCCTCTCGGGCACATCTTATCCCACTTGTCTTTTTTCTTCCTTCTCTCCACTCCATTTCAAACGCCCTCTACTTCTCTACAAACTTTAAACCTCTAACTTACTTACTTACCCATAGCAATACTCGTCTCTCCTTACTCTACTTACTTCTCTCCCTCCCTCCTCTGTTTACTCAAATGCACGATCTTCTCCGTTCTCCCAAGCAAAGTTCTCTTCTTCCTCCTACTCCCTTACAAATTTCAACTCTCTAACTTCCTTCCAACCCTCTTCCTATCAATCCTCTACTCTCCCTCTCTCCCCCCTCTCTCCCTGATTGCTTTCCTCCTCTGCTCTCAAACTTATGATCCTTCTCTATTCATCTCTTCAGCAAGTTCTCCTCCTCCTTCTCCTCTATAAACTTCAAACCTCAAACTTCCTTCCCTTCCCCCTATCAACCTTCCTCTCTCCCTCCTTCCGTGCTTGCTTCTCTCCCTCTTTGATCTGTTTGCTCTCCATCCTAACTCATGATCTGCTAAGTTCTCGCTCTCCCCCAACCTGGCGTCCTAACCTTCTCCTGTCCCTCTCAGCACTTCCTTTTCCTCCTCTTCCTCTCCCGCAATGCTCTCGTTCCACTTCAGACATGCCTAGCCTCCCCTCTTCCTTAACTCCTCTTTCTCCTACTCTTCATCACTCTTCCTCACAACCTATCGTTTCCCTTCATTCTCTTATCTTCGTTCTCCTTCTCTTCACCTCCCCCACAATGGTCTCGTCCTTCCCAGCTTCACCCATCCTCACCTCCTCTTCTCCTCTTCATTTCCCATCCTTCCCCGCCTCACCTGCCTGCCCTCTTTCTCAATTGCTCTTTCTTCTCCTCTTCATCTCACCAAGCCTCATCCAGCCTCCCCTCTCTCCCTGCTCCTCTTTCTCCTCCTCCTCTTTATCTATCATCCTCCCCCGCTTCTCCCAGCCTCACCGCCTACGCTGTTTACTTTGTTTTGATATTCCTTTGAAGAAACGACGCGGCAGGGGAAGGTCTTTGCGAGGATGCGTGTCTGTCTCTCCGTCTGTCTGTCTGTTCGTTTCTCTTGGTGTCACTCTCCGTCTCTTTCTTTGTCTGTCTGTCTATCAGTTTGTCTGCGTGCCTCTCTTCCTCGTCTAAGTAGTTGAGTGTGTTCGTGTCTGTGTGTGTCTGTTTATAACTCCTCTTGTTCCTTCATTTTTGTCTTTGTTTGTGCTTTGTGATGCCTCTGTTTACTAATTTGTTTACGTGTCTATTTAGTTCGCTGGTTTGGTCTGCTCTTGTTTGTGGTTTGAAGTTTTGATATTGTTATTTGTTATTTCTTTGGGGGAGGATTTTTATTTTTTTGGAATTGTTAATATTTTTTTTTTACTGTTTGTTTGTCACTTACAATTTTTGCTTCTGTCAATAGGAAATATGTAAAAAAAGCAAGTATATAAAAATGTTAGTATTCTCTTTGGCCCTCTCTCTCTCTCTCTCTCTCTCTCTCTCTCTCTCTCTCTCTCTCTCTCTCTCTCTCTCTCTCTCTCTCTCTCTCTCTCTCTCTCTCTCTCTCTCTCTCTCTTTCGGCACTTATTGAGTCTGTATCAAGGTCGCTTTGGGAGTCATATTCAAATGCGGGAGGCTGTCAGAATGCTTTATGAGAGAGAGAGAAACTATCATGCATACGCCTCGCTTAATTCTCCCTTCCCCCTTTTCTAATCTCCCCTTCCCCTTTTCCCTCCTCTCTTCTTCTCTCATCTCCCCTTCGCTTCCCTAATCTCCCTTTTCCCATCCTCTCTTATCTTCCCTTTCCTTTTCTTCTAATCTCCCCTTCTCTTCTTCCCTAATCTCCCTTTCCCTTCCTCCGTAATCTCCCCTTCTCTTCCCATATCTCCCATTCCTTTCTTCCCTCATAACCCATCTCCTCCTCTCCCTACTCTCATTCTTCCCCCTTCCCTCCCCTCTCTCCCCTTCTTTCCTTCCCTCTATTCATTATTATCTACCTCTCAATCCCCTCATTCATTTTTTCCTCCACATTTTCCTCTTTCCTCTTAAATCCTATTCTTCCTTCCTCTCAATCCTCAACTATTCCCCTTCATACCTCCTCTCTCTCTCTCTCTCTCTCTCTCTCTCTCTCTCTCTCTCTCTCTCTCTCTCTCTCTCTCTCTCTCTCTCTCTCTCTCTCTCTCGTTCTGCCAACTTTCGCTTCTTCTAAAATTTTGTTTGCTAGAGAATTTTATACAAAGTCCATCTTCATCTCCCTCCCTTTTATCCTTCTTCCTTTGCTCTCTCTCTCTCTCTCTCTCTCTCTCTCTCTCTCTCTCTCTCTCTCTCTCTCTCTCTCTCTCTCTCTCTCTCTCTCTCCTTTCATTCCTTTTATTCACTCTTTTTACTCTAACGCTTCACTGCCTTCTTGCGTTTATTTGGCCCAACTTTTATTACCTTCACCGGGCTTTAGTTTATTTTTCACTTTACTTAAATTTTCTCCCAACATCTTAATTCATTTCCGATTTGTTCTTTTGATTTTTTTTTATTTGTTTTTCCTTTTTACTTGGTTCTATATTTGTTTCCTGTTCTTTTTTTTATCTTTCAATATTTTTACTTTTCTTTTTTTCATTATTTTTCCTAATTCTATATTCGTTTGCTATTCCTTTTTTCCTTCCAATGTTGTTTTCTTTTGTTTTTTTCGCTTATTTTTTTTTTACTTATTTTTTACATTCGTTTGCTGTCCCCTTTTTTTCGCTTCCAATGTTGTTGTTTTTTCCTTTTTTTCCTTTTTATCTAATTCTATATTCGTCTGCTATTTCCTTCTTTCCCCTTCCAATGTTATTCCTTTTTACCTTTCTTTCGTGCATCCTCCTCTCTCCTCTCTCCTCTCTCTCTCTCTCTCTCTCTCTCTCTCTCTCTCTCTCTCTCTCTCTCTCTCTCTTTTAACATTCCCTTTCTCCGCGTCTTACACAATTCCCTTCCCAGATTTCTCTTTTAAAATCTTCAAAGTCTTTTCTCCTTTACATTCCTTTTCTCTGCTTCTTACTCAATTCTCTCCTTATTCAGATTTCTCTTTTAAAATCTCCTCTATGTCCTTTCTCCTGCCTTACACATTGCCTTTCTCTACTTTGAAATATATAAAAGAGTGATATTTTTCTAACTACATTTTATCATCCTGCGACGGTTCATTCTTGCATAGTAATCTTCCCTCTGTTCTCTGTCTTCGAATATTCTTCCTTCCTCCCTCCCTCTCCTTCTTACTCAATTTTTCACTTTTCACTTCGCATCTTCGACTATTATATTCCATTCTTTGTGGAGCTTTTTTTTCTGTTCAAGTTTATTTTTTTGTATTATACTCATTGTTCAGCTTTCTTAGGCTCAAGTTAGCTTTTTTTTTTTCTTGTCTTTCTTCAGCTTCCTTCTCTTCAAGTTTCCTTTTTTTTCATATTATCTTAAGTACATTTTTTCTTAGCGTTTCCTGTAAAATTATTCAAACTTTTTTTCACTTCCTCATTTTATATTTTTTCTTGCGTAAATTTGAGTACCCGACAATTTCATCTTTCTACCCTATTTTCTCTCTCTCTCTCTCTCTCTCTCTCTCTCTCTCTCTCTCTCTCTCTCTCTCTCTCTCTCTCTCTCTCTCTCTCTCTCTCTCTCTCCGTTCCCCTCTCCACGGCACACCAAAATGGATATTTCAAACGTAACAATCCCTACACTCTCTCTTTCTTTTGCTTCTATTTACTCTCTCTCTCTCTCTCTCTCTCTCTCTCTCTCTCTCTCTCTCTCTCTCTCTCTCTCTCTCTCTCTCTCCTGCAGGTATAAAACGTTGTAAATAAACTCCCGCCCGGACCCTACGTGAGAGAGAGAGACAGACAGACAGACAGACAGACAGACAGACAGACAGACACAGACAGGCAGACAGACAGACAGACAGACAGACAGACGCAGACAGACAGACAGAGAGACGGACAGACAAAGACACACCGACAGACAGACAGACATACAAACATTCACACAAAACAGCAACTCTGGCACAAAAAAAAAACGAAAAAAATTACACACACACACACACACACACACACACACACACACACACACACACACACACACACACACAAATTAATAGCTTTACATAATTCCCCCTCCCATTCAAACACACACACACACACACACACACACACACACACACAGTCCGCGCCGTAAACATAATCTCAGCTGAGTAATTAGAAGATAGGTATCAGCTGGGACCGCTCCGCCTTATAGCCACTTTTACTGAATCGATGTTATTATTACTCTCATTATTTTTTGTTAGTTCTGTTCCGCTTTATTGTTATTTACCTTTTGTGGTGTATTTAGAAGAGTTGTATTTCACTACTTTTATTTTATTTTTGGAGAAGTTCTGTTTATTATTATTATTATTATTATTATTATTATTATTATTATTATTATTATTATTATTATCATTTATTTTATTTTTTTAGATTTGTATTCTGTAGTATCATTTTTATTCGTCATTTACTATTCCGCAATATTATCGTAACTTCTCTTTATTTTTTAGGAGAGTTTTATTTCTTCATTTTTAACATTATTATTTCTCTTTTTTTTATTTTTCAAAGCTGTATTCTGTATTAATATCGTTTTTTTATCGTTATTCCATTTTTTTAAGAGACATATATTCCGCAGGCTTTTTACTTCTTACCTTCTCTCTTAGTTTTTCGTCTACTTTTTATATACTATTTTATCAACGTTTTTATTCTTTCTGTTTCTCATTTTTTTCGTCTACCATTAACTATTTTCTCCTTTTTTGTGGGAAGGCGATTTTACTCTCTTTTCTTCTTAACCGGGAGATATTCTGTTTATTCTCTTCTAGTTTCTTTTCCTTTTCTTTCCTTTGTCTGCTTTCTCGTTTTTCGTTTTGTTACTATTTTCTCACTGTCTGTGGGAGGGAGGTTGTCGTATCTCTCCTTCTTAGCATGGCGTTCTGCTGTTTATACTCGCGTAGTTTCTTTTCGGCCTCTCTCTCCCTTCTCTATTTATCGCCACCGCAGGAGAGGCGCAAGGAAGAAAGAGAGAGCCGGCCGCAAAGTGTTCGCTCAGCCGTAACAGTTTGCACGCGTTAAGAAACACACCGATGCAAAACTTTCGGCCCTAACACCTTTACTTCCTCTTCTTTATTGTTTTGTAGTGCAGTGTTTCCCTCCTCCGCCTGGTGTTGGTGGGTTTTTTTTTCCTGGTTCCTCTCCTTCGCTCTCCCTCACTCACTCCTTCCGCAACCTTCTCTTTGTTTGTGTGTCTGTCTGCCTCTCTTTCTGCCTGTCTTCTTTCCTTATCCTTTCTTACTCTCTGTCCTTCGCTCTCTTTCCCTTCTTCCTCGTCCTAATCCTCTCTTTCTCTTCCTCTTCCTCCTCATCCTACTCCTTCTCCTGCTTGTCTGTCTGCCTGTCTCTATCTCTCTTCTATTCTTATCCTTCCTTACTTTCTCTCCTTCGTTTTCCTTCACAAATTCGAAATCCTCCTCCTCCTTCTAATACTCCTCTACCTCTTTCTTCGTCTCCTCCTCCTCCTCCTCCTCCTCCTCCTCCTCCTCCTTTTCCACTTCCTCTTCCTCCTACTCCTCTTCCCCTTTCTCTTCCTCCTCCTCCCCCGGAACAGTCCCCGCCCCGAGACCGGCCAGGCACAGAATCAGGCCCAGCAAGTCTTCGCTGTAAACACGGGCGGCGTAATTACCGACTGACAAACAAACACGACTGACTGACGGCGCGGAAAAGATTGTACTGCTCTCTCTCTCTCTCTCTCTCTCTCTCTCTCTCTCTCTCTCTCTCTCTCTCTCTCTCTCTCTCTCTCTCTCTCTCTCTCTCTCTCTCTCTCTCTCTCTCTCTCTCTCTCTCTCACTTTCCATTTCTCTCACCCTTCCTTCCTCCCTTTCACCTTTTACCTCCCTTCCCTTATCTCCCTTCCTCTCCTTTCTCCTCCAGTTTCAATCTCGTTACCTCCATCCTCTTCCTCCCCTGCGTATTCCTCCAGTCAAAACTCTCCCTCCACCCACCTTCCTTCCCTCCCATCTCCCTTCCATCGTTGATTTTTCTTTCATTCTTTCTTCCCTTCCTTCTTTCTTCCCTCCCTCCCTCCCTCCCTCCCTCCCCAGGCTCTAAAAGGGAAAAACAAGACATCAGAACCCAAATCCGAGGCAGCGGGGAAGCGAGAATCAAAACAAATCATATCTCCCCCATCAATGTTATGAGAGAGAGAGAGAGAGAGAGAGAGAGAGAGTCAAGACGCAGAACAATCAATAGAAAAGGAAATAAGTTAATAAAAGATAGAAATATGGAAGAAAAAATGGAAAAAATGGTATAAAATAAAAACGTAAAAAGACAAACGAAAAAGAACAGCACAAATAAGAATAAAAAAGGAAAAAGAAAAAAAATCATGAGAAAGAAAAGGAATATCTAGACAACAAAAATAAATATAAAAAATAAACAAATAATAAAATAAAAATAAAACAAAAAAATGATGAAACAATAGAAAAACGAAAGGAAAGGAAAGGAGAAGAAAAAAATACGAAAAACAACGTAGGTGGTAGAAACATTTTGGCAAAGGAACACTAACATTTAGACCGCGACCTCCATAACATCCCTCCTCCTCCCCCTCCTCCTCCTCCTCTTCCTCCTCCTTTTCCTCTCCTCACGCAACCCCATTATTTTCTTCCCCCCAACTTCATCACCCCATCATCACTCATCCGAAGGGTCCCAATTTCTCTCTCTCTCTCTCTCTCTCTCTCTCTCTCTCTCTCTCTCTCTCTCTCTCTCTCTCTCTCTCTCTCTCTCTCTCTCTCTCTCCACTTTCTCCGCTTTTTTTCTCCTCAATGTATTTAATTTCCTCTTTGCTGCTTTTCCATCCCCTCCCACACTTCTCTCTCCCCCTCCCTCTCCCTCTCTCTCCCTTTCCCTCTCCCTCTCCCTCTCCCTTTCTCCCTCTCTCTCTCTAATGATGAATAGCACGACTGATGTGGGAGAAAGAAATGAGAGTGAAGCTAAGTGTGAGGAAGTGACTGGGAGTACGCGAGGGAGAGGAGGAGGAGGAGGAGGAGAAGGAGAAGGAGGAGGAGGAGGAGGAATAGGGCAATGAAGACTGATTTCTGGTTAAGTCCTTCAACTCTGGATGTGTTATGGAAGGGAATGGAATGGAATGCAGTAGAGGAAAGGGAAAAGGAGAGGAAGAAAAGGAGTAAGAAAAATAAAAGAAAGAGTAAAAAGTGTCATAAAAAGAGGAAGGAAGGGATGAAAAGGAAGACGAGGAAAAAAAAAAGAACGTGTTTGGTGAATAAAAATAAAGAAAAACAAAAAATGAGTGAAAATAAATGAAAGTGAAAAAGATGAACAAGACAAAACTGATGGAAAAGTGGAAAAGGAGGAAAAAGATGAAAAGGGAGACGAGGGAAAAAGAAAACAACTCGTATGGTGAACAAGAATGAAAGAAAATGGACCCCTTAATATAAACCTTCTTCCCCTATAACACAGAATCACCGGCCCCTACCCAGTCCCCTCCACCCCGCTCCTTCCTCCCCTTCCACAACCACCTCTTACCACGCACCCTCCACCCCCTTCACCCCCTTCCCTCCCTTCTCGCAGTGACTCAAGGCAGTAAATAGGATAAAATGTCGGAAAATACCCTCCCCTTCCTCCCCTCTAGCCTCCCCTTCCTCTCCTTCCTCCCCTCTAGCCTCCCCTTCCTCTCCTTCCTCCCCACTAGCCTCCCCTTCCTCTCCTTCCTCCCCTTCCTCTCCTTCCTCCCCTCTAGCCTCCCCTTCCTCTCCTCCCCTTCCTGGCCTTTTCCCTTCCCTTCCCTTTCCTTTTCTCCCCTACTCATCCATTACTTATTCCTCTGAGCTTCTACCTTAACCTTCCCCTATTTTATCATTCTTTGCTTTCCTTCCTCGCTTCTCCTCTCCTCTTTGCCTCTCCCCTTTTTTTATTTCGTTGCATTATTCTATCTTTATTTATCTGTTTTTTCATCTTCTTCCAGCATTCTTAACTTTTCTGTAACTCTTTATTTCATTCTACCATTTTCAGCTTTTCTTTCTCTTGTCTCCTCTCTTCCAAGCCTCTCATCTTAATTTTTGCCTTTTTCTACTTCAGTTTCTCCTCTCCAAACCTCTCCTCTTCTTATACTTGTTCTCTTATATCACCTCTTCTTCCTTTCCTCTTCTCTTCCTCTGACTTTCCCTTCTACATGTTCTCCCATTCTCCCACTAACATCATTTCTCCCATTCCTTCCCTTACGTTCCTCCTACTATCCCTTCCCCATCTGCTTCCATCCCATTCCTCCTCTCTCCATCCCCTTTTAACCCCCCACTTTCATAACCACCGGGACCCAAAGAAGAGAGAGAGACGGACCAAGACTTTCTATTTAAACCCAACGCGAGGGTTTATTTGATTTATGACAA
The DNA here is from genome assembly GCF_024679095.1 of Eriocheir sinensis. Lineage (NCBI taxonomy): Eukaryota > Metazoa > Arthropoda > Malacostraca > Decapoda > Varunidae > Eriocheir > Eriocheir sinensis. The sequence continues at coordinate 1,994,510 of NC_066529.1, read as the reverse complement.
GGACTCGTGCGACACCTGTGACCGAGGAGGAGGTGGATAAGAAGGAAGAGGTGGAGGAGGGAGGAGTGAAGGGAAGGAGGTGGGTGAGAGGGAAGAGGTGGAGGAGGTGGGAGTGTAAGGGAGGTGGACGGGAAGGAAGAAGAGGAGGTTGGGGTGGAGGGGAGGTGGAGGGTAAAGGGGAAAGGAGAGGGTGGGGCCTGACCAATGAAGAGGTGGATGAAGGGGAATAGGTGAGGGAAACTATGAAGGGTAGGTGGAAGGTAAAGTGGATGAAAAACGTGGAGGAAAAGAAAGGTGAGATAGGGAGGAGAATTTAAGAGAGATGAATGGGAGGAAAGGGGTGAGGTGAATGTTGGTAAAGGGATAAAAGAGAAATAGGGGAAAGAGAGGAGGAACAAAAAGGGAACGAGTAAGAGATGGTATAGGAATAGAAGTGAAAAGAGATAAAGGAGAAGAAAGGAAAAGGAAAGCAAGGCAGCAGATAATGGAAAGGGAGGAGAAAGGAAAGAGGGAAATAAGATGACGTGAAAGTACAGAAATATAAAGGATGAAACAAAAGGGGAATAAGTAAGAGAGAAGAATTAGGAAAGAAATTAATCAGAAAACAGAGGAGAGTAAAGAAAAAGTAATGAAGAAGAAAGAAGACATAGTAAAGGGAAAGGAAGGAAAGGACAGGAATGACGGTAAAGAAAAGAGAATGGAAGGAAAAGATGAAGAAAACAAAAACATGGGAAAATGGAAAAAGAGTAAAGAGGAAGAAGACGAAAGAGTAGATAAAAAGAAGGGAAGGAGAGAGGACAAAAGGGGAAGGAAAGAAATTATGCAGAAAAGGGAAAGAAAGGGAAGTAAGGAAAACCAAAATAAAGAGGAAATAAAAAGAACAGAGAAAAGGAAAGGGAAAAAGGGTTAAAAGGGAAGATTATTACCCATTACCAACGCCCATTCCTTCTCTTTAAATCCCCTTTCTCGTTTCCGACCCCTGTTTCATCACTTATTAGCTCCCTCATTCCCGCCCCATTCCCACTCATTCCCGGCCTCGCCCCTCCCCTCGTTCCCACTTCATTCCCGGCCCTCACTCTCGTCCTAATTCCACACTAATTATTGGCTCCATTCCCTCCCACTTTTCCCTTTCATTTCCAGGTCACAATCCAGTTTTTATTCCCATTTTTCATTTTCCATTCTCTCTCTCTCTCTCTCTCTCTCTCTCTCTCTCTCTCTCTCTCTCTCTCTCTCTCTCCCCTCCTCCCAGGTTTTCTCCTTTCACACAGGGACAGAGAAAGGTAGAGAAGGAAAAATTGATAATGCAAGAAATAATGAAAAAAATATGGATTGATATTGCCATAGATTCAAATAAATTAATGAATAGATACAGACAACAACATCAACAACAACAACAACAACAAAAACAAAAACAGCAAAGACAACGGCGATACTCGAGGTCTATGAAGGTGTTGCTTCCGCGAAACACAAAGAGCAGCAACACAACACGAGACAATACAAAGAACACAACTACTACTACTACTACGCGAGGCAATGAACGAACAAAGGACAGTCGAGAATGAAGTACAACCACGGATCCATACACTTTGATACCATTGAAATAGGATCGTATACCCATTAGTGCAAAATAATTTACCCTTGATTATAATTGGGGATATTCTTAACCGTGTACATATAGATCCCTGTCTCCCTCTCTCATTGTCTATATTTAAACTGTTAGCACGAGAAAGACGGGTCGTGAGGCGGTGAAACAGAGGTTGATAAATGTGCAGCGACAGGTCACTATGTTAACACTAGCCCACGATGGATAACTTAAACTACTTAATTATCTAAAGGCTCAAGAGAACAACAGCCATCCAATAATAAGTTGTCCAGTGCTGCCCTCTACACTGAAGCCGCTTGGAAAGTCCGCACACTGGAGAGAAAATATCGCAAGAACTTGGAGTAAAGCAAAAAGAAAATCAATGGTGCCAATACAGTACGAACGGAGAAAAAATATTGACAGTTACCAGCCAAATACAATATCATATTACATGTATATAACAAGCTGGAAGAAAATAAGAAGTCAGCAACGATCACTTTAAACGAACAGAAAAATATACACGCACGGCAGAAAATAACGCGAGACGATATTACGTAAATGTGTACCCGGGGAAGCAGAATTACAAAATCGATGACAATAAACCTCGGTACCAACTTCGGCTCCAGAATATGTAAGTACAGCAAAAAAAAGCAAGGTAGAAAGCAAAGGGAGGGAGAGAGAAAGAATAATACGGAAAAGGTAGAAGAAAGAGGGGAAGAAAACGATACAGCAAAAAAAAGCAAGGTAGAAAGAAAAGGGAGGGAGAGAGAAAGAACAAGGAAAAGGTAGAGAAAAAGAAGGGAAAGAAAAGGATAAAAATAAGAAGAATAGGAAAGAAAATAAGCTTAAAAAGAGTAAGGAGAATCTGAGTAAAGAGGAAATAAAGATGAAGAAAAAGGGAAATAGGGAAAATGAATAAAAGGGTGAAAAGGGAAGATTTATTACCCATATCCAACAAAAAACGAAATGCGAAGAGAACGTAAAGTACAGCAAATAAAGTCCACATAACGATGATATAGGAGCAAGTACAAACCAGACAGCGAACATCAATAAGCCATGAACGAGCACAGATGTTTACTTAGGGGAGCCACGTGTGCTGTGATGTAATAGTTTCGTTCTTAAAGTTAAATTGGAGTTATCGATTTATTTACTTTATTGGTTATATTATTTATTTATCTTATATTCATTAATTCATTTGTTTCGCTAGTATATCTTAGTTTTATATGTTTTTTATACTTTGTTATTGATTTATTGTATGTATATTTTGCTACTCAACGATTTTCTATTCAAATTTACACTCAACTATTTTATGAAGAAGATTATTGAACCGAAACATCATTAATAGTCTATCTACATTAACTTCTTGATACGAGACACGTGTAATATTTTTTCCTACTCAAACTCTAATATCAATTTTCTACTCATATTTATGACGTAACTTATTTATAGTAATCCATATTTTCCACAAACTCTATTTTCATCACTAACTTAATATTCTTTTCCCGCTCTTTCTCAACTTCTTTCACCTCCTAACGGTTCAAAGCTGTGAGGTTTGTATCAGTGTTTACTTTCACATATCTTCTTTTTAGTTATCTGGACACTTCATGCTGCATTATACTTTCCTTGAGAGGGTCACGCGCCCAACTTTTAAGCCCTGTCGTGCCGTGTAAGCGTCGGGCGAGGTGACCCATGGGTGTTCGTTTTGCAGTGTTTATGGGGAAAGTCTGAGACGCAGCATAGCATAACACGGCTCGCTCGCTCCCTCTCTCTCCCTCTTACTCCCTTTACCTCCCTCTTCCACTCGCTTTTCCAATGTCAGAATGGCCTAGAGGTGGGGGGGGGGGGGTCAGCATGTTTTAGTATTATGACCACAGGCCTCACGATGTTGTCTTTTATTGCAGGTCATTCTTGCTGTTTGTCTTACGAGAGCTAAACATTTTTATTCTTTATAGAGAGAGAAAGAGGAAAGGAAGGAAGGAGGGAAGGAGGGAGTAACGGCATTAATTATTGACAGCCTGAATGATTGACTGACTCACTGAGTGAATAAATTAGTGAATAAATGAATGAGGAAGTGAGTGAATAAATGAATCAATGACCTGACTGACTGAAGGAAGGAAGGAAGGAAGGAAGGAAGGAAGGAAGGAAGGAAGGAAGGACGGAATGAATGAATGAAGGAAGGAAGGAAGGAAGGAAGGAAGGGAGAAAGACAGAATGAAAGGAAGGAATGAAGGAAGGAAGGAAGGGAGGAAGACAGAATGAAAGAAAGGAAGAAAAGAAGGAAGAAAGGAAGGAAGGAAGGAAGGAGGGAGGGAAGGAAGGAATGGATGAATGAGATAATTACAAGACCATAAATGAATAAATAAATGCAAAACTGAACTAATTAACTGATTCGATTAACTGATACAAACTGATAATTATTGATCGACTGACTGCATTGTGACGCCACGGGAACAATTATTCGGGTCATGTGGAGTGGAACCAGAGTTATCATCATTAGTATTCAACACGCAGGTCATGGAAAACATACATATGGTATCGACTGTATTACGTGTGCCACTAATTCGGTAAAACGCACCCACACGCTAACACACACACTCTCCCAAACCACACCAACACACATACGTACACACTCACCCCAACCTCACCACACAACCACACCAACATTCACGCTCACAGGCCCTCCTCAGCCTAACCACACAACCATACTGACTCACACCCTTACACACCCTGCTCAACCTCACCACCTAGCACACCAACACACACATGCCTACACACCTTGCTACCTCACTCCTCAACTACCCCAACACATGCTTTTCACGCCCTGCTCCCCTCATTCCCCAACCACACCATTACACACCTCACCACCCAGCCACCCCAGCCCATTCCACATCCAGGGAGAAACTAAACCACTCCTCCAACTCCACACTACACTCCACATCTCATCACCACCAACTCCACTTCACATTAGCGGGAAATAAAAGTGACTTATAAGACAAGAAAGGAAAAGTACAGACGCAAAACCCACAGAGCAAAGAGGGAAAAGCAGAAACGGAACAAAGAAAGCTGTCAACTATATATATTTTTTTCTAACAAGGAGGAAAAAAAAAGGAGGAAGACTGGGATAATTATAAAAAGAGTAAGAATCCAAAAAATAACAGAAAATATGGATTGGGATAAAATGTAATAGGAGTAAATAACAGTGCAAATAAGGAAAATATTAGAGGAGTAAAGAAAACAGAAAGAAACAAATAAAAATGAATACACTGCTCAGAAGAGATGGAAGAAAAAAGTTATGACCATTCCGAAAATGAGGCGGATAACCATTAAAGGGAAAGGGCACACGAGGAGGAGGAGGAGGAGGGAGGAGGAAAGAGGAGGAGGAGGAGGAGGAGGCTTGAGGAGAAGGAAATCTGGGGAGAAGAAGAAAAGAAGAAAAAGAAGATGAAGTAGAAAAAAAACAAGAACAAGTACAAGAAGAATTACAAGAAAAATAAAAAGAAGAAACGAAAAAGAGGAACAAGAATAAGAAAAAAAGAGGAAGAAGAAGAAAACAAAGAAGAAGAAGAAAGATTGAAGCCAAAAAGAGGAGACGCCTATACCCCTCCCTCCCTCCCTCTCCCCTCTCCCTCTCCCTCTCCCTCCTTCTCTCTCTCTCTCCGAGCCAGCTAAGGAATAAAGGACACTTTTCTCCTGGAGGTAAATTGTCTGGGATTCTCTCCATAAGCCTGAGAGGAAAGAGGGCCAAGGAGGAAAGGAGGGAGGGGAGGGAGGGAGAGATGGAGGAAAGAGAGGGTGTGAGAGAGGGAGGGAGTGGGCCAAGAAGGAAAGGTGGGATGAAGAATAAAGGAGGGAGGTAAAGTAAGGAAGTAGGAAGAACGAGAGGGAAAAAAGAGGAGGAAAAAGGAAACAAAGAATGAAGGAGGAGGAAGATTAGAGAAGAAAACAATGAGAATGGAAAGGATAAAACGGCAAAGGAGGAAGGAAATGCGAGAAAATTAAGTAAAGGAGAAAGAGGGACAATATAAAAGGAAGAAAAATGGGAAAAATGATAAAAGGATGGAAGGGAATCGAGGAAGAGAGAGAGAGAGAGAGAGAGAGAGAGAGAGAGAGGGAGAGAGAGAGAAATAGATTGAAAACGAAAAAGACACAAGAAAGGAAGAGGAAAAAGGACACGAAAAATACGAACAACGGAAGAAAGGTAAAGAAAAAATAGATTAAAAAAGCAGAAGGAAAAGCAAAAGCGAAAACAAAAAAGTATGTAGAAAAGTTTAAGAATGCGGGAAAGGGACAAAGAAAAAATATTGGTATCCGAGAAAAGAACGAAAAATGGAGAAGATGAAAAGACAGACTGATGAAAATGAAAATCTCCCTTCAGTAAAAAAAAAAAAAAGAAAAAAAAGATTCAATTTGCAACAAGGAATCCATTAGGGAAAAAAAATCAACGTCCAACCACAGAAAAATTAACAAAAAACAGACAACAACAAACCCAAAAAATACATTCGACACAAAAGAAGAGAAAACGGGAAACGAGAAGAAAACGAAAAAAAGGAGGAACAAAAAAGAAAATGCGAACAAGGAAACATGGAGGAACAAAGCGATAAAAAAAGGGATAAAGAAAAAATAATAAAGCTTCTAAAAACTTGAGCACGAGGCGACGACCAAAAGAAACAAAGAAGCGCGAGAGGAAGATTGAAATTTGGGGAACTTTTTGTGTCAGATGAAAGAAACTCCCTCTGTCCTCCATTTGGCCGTGGAAGGAGGAGGAGGAGGAGGAGGAGGAGGAGAAGGGGGAGGAGAAGGAGGGGTAGAAGGAGGAGGCTAAGAAGAAGTCGAGGAGGAGAGAGACGATGAACACGAGGAGGAAAAGAAAGACAAGGAGGAGAACACAAATGAACACAAAAGAACACAAAGGAAGAACAAACAACAGCAGAGGAGGCTAAGAAGAAGTCGAGGATTAGAGAGACGATGAGCACGAGGAGGAGGAGAAAGACGAGGAGGAGAAGGAAGAGAAAGAGGATAAGTAACAGGTGAAGAAAAGGAGGAGGAGGAGGAGGAGGAGGAGGAGGAGGAGGAGGAATAAAAGGTGAACTAAGAAGAGGAAGAGGAGGAAGACGATGACAACGAGGAGAACAAAGAAGAGGAGGAAGGTGAAAAGGAGAACGAACAGGAGGAGGAGGAGGAGGAGAAGACAAATGACGTGAAGGAAAACAAAAAATAACAACCAAAGGAAGAATAAGAATAATATGGGAAAAACAACATTGTCAACCTGGAGAAGAAGAAGAAATAATGGAAGAAAAGAGAACAAAGATTAAAGAAGACAAAAAAGCAAATACGAGAACAAGGAAATGAAAATAAAAGAAAAAAAGGAGGAGAAGAAGGATGAGGAGGAGGTAAAGGAGGAAGGGAAGGATAAAAATCTTGAGAAGGGTCTTTGATGTGTTAAGAAAAGACACCTAAGGATGATTATGGAAGGTGGACTAATTACCTTCACGGCCCCCAGAGGACAGGTGTGTGTGTGTGTGTGTGTGTGTGTGTGTGTGTGAGAGAGAGAGAGAGAGAGAGAGAGAGAGAGAGAGAGAGAGAGAGAGAGAGAGAGAGAGAGAGAGAGAGAGAGAGAGAGAGAGAGAGAGAGAGAGAGAGAGAGAGAGAGAGAGAGAGAGAGAGAGAGAGAGAGGATAAGTGTGACAGAGATGGAGAGAGGAGGAGGGGAAAGGGAGAGCATGGGAGAAGAGAGGGGGGGAGGAGGGAGACGAGATAGACAAGGGAGGAGAAATAGGAGGGGTAGTAAGGGAGTGATGTGGGGGGAACCGAAGGGAAGGGAAGAAAAGGGGAGAGGAGAGGGAAAGAGTGCGACGTGATTGACAAGGGAGGAGGAATAGGAGGAGGAGGGAGTTAGGAAGTGTTGGGGAAGGAGAAGTAGGAGAGTAGGAAGAAAATGGAAGAAAGAGAGGGAAAAGGGAATAACAAGGCAGGCAAACTAGGGGGAGAGAGGGAGGGAGATAACAAGCACCGCCAAACAAGGGAAGTTGGGGGAGTGATGGCAGGGAGAGGGGGGTAAGGAAATATGGGGGTGACGGGGGGGAAAGCGGGGGAGAAACGAACCAAGAGGGGGAGGAAAGCGTCAGGTGAGGGGACGGGAGAGATGAGAGGGGAGAGAGAGAGTGGAATGGGGGGGAGGGAGGAGTCAGGAGTCAGGGAGGGGGGGGGGGGGGGGGGATGGGGATAGGAGGGAGACAGAGAATTGAAAAAAGAAGGAGAAAAGGAAGAAGAGGATAAAGGAAGAAAGAAGAGAAGAAGAAGAGAGAAGAAGAGAAGAGAGAAAGGTGAAGAGAGAAGAAGAAGATGGGGTAAGGAGAAGAGAAGGAGAAGAAGAAGGGAAAGAGAAGGAAGGAAGGAGAAGGAGAGGGGTAGGGAAGGGATGGGGAAGAAGAAGGAAGAGAGGGAAAGGGAAGAAGTGGAGAAGGAGTGGGAGGATGAGAGATGGAGGATGGAAAGAAGAGGGGAAGGGAAGAGAGAAGAAAGGAAGAAGATGAAGAAGTGGAAAGAAGAGGAAAGGAGAGTGAAGGGAAGAAGAAGAGAAGAAGAGGAAGGAGAAAGGAAGAAAGAAAGGAAGAAGGAAAAAAAGAAAGGGAAAGGGGGGAGGAGGGAAGGAGAAGGAGAAGAAGAAAAGAAGGGAGAGAAGAGAAAAGAAGAAGGAAGGGAAGAGAGGAAGAGAGGAGGAAAAGGGGAGAGAGGGAATAGGAAAGAAGAGGGGAAAGAGGAAAAGAGAAGGAAGAAGGAAGGGGGAAGAAGGAGAGTGGGAGGTGGGAGGAGAGGAAAATCCGCGGAGGATCACAGATAGGGGAGAAGAAGAATATATGCGCGCCATTACCTGAGAGCATCGAGTTAACTACCTGATGGCTGCCTTAGGTACGTTACAGCTTGCTTGGTAGTTACTTTTGACAATTGTTGTTAGGATGATTTTCTTTGATTCCACATCAACATCTGAATGGAAGAGCACAAAAGATTGATAATAAGAGAAATACATCTAAATAAAACCAAATAAAATCACCTCAGACACCTTCCAACCTCCTTCTTTCCCTCCTTCCCTCCCTCCCTCCCACTCCACTCCGCAGCCGGACGTACGAGGATGGCCACATAAATGCTCCCTCTCTCTCATTCTTCCCGGGCCCTAAATTAACTAATGACCCTGTAATGTATTAGTATGATGCCCTAGACACATACAAACACATAAATAGTACAGGTGGGAGGGCGGGCGACGAACTTAGGCTCACTACCGGCGGCGACATAACGAGCCCGGCAGCAGTGACGTCACGGGCTGCCGGCTTCTGAAATTCAAACCAAGCAGCGAAACCTCCTGCCCTGTGCCAGTCGCCGGGGAAAACTCACTCACCTACCGGCTTCCATAGACTCATGTAACATTTTCCTTCCTGCAGTTCCCATGAATTATTGACACTCACCTTAATTGTAGCCTGCAACCCCCTCGATGACACCAACACGAAACACAACGACAGCCACCGCCGGGCACACACGCGCAAGGCCACACACATAAGTCTTACTTCTCGGACGGCGCGCGTCACTCTGAGTCCGCTCTGAGGTGATGCGAGGACTGTGTGACGTCACCGATACCTCCTTGTTATCCCGTCATTCATTTTGTCAAAGACGAGGTGATTTCGACACGCCAGGCAAATGAGTCGCGTGTGAGGGGGTGAGATGCAAAGACTACGTAAATTTTACATCTCTAGTTCAGCTGAAACTAAACTTCATAACTCTGCTCGACATTACTATTGCTACTTACTGGCCACCGTTTGAATATTTCACACACACACACACACACACACACACACACACACACACACACACACATATAAAATTATAATTAAAAAACGCATACGTGTGATGCTGCTTCACTGAGCCAGCGAATCATCTCATCCCGTCATTCGTCTCCCGCGCGGGCCGGTGTTGACACCCATGACGCCACTGCGTAGGCTTATCCATAATGCACAAGTACAATGAAGGCATTATAATGAATTTATTTTCACTTTGGTGTCCACAATCCTCTCCCCTGCGGGAAGGAGTGTAAGGAAAAACTCAGAATCGTAATTTCCAGTGAGGCTTTCCCAACTGACATTCAGGCAGTGACTGACATGGCGGCTCCGGAGGGCGGCGGCGAGCGGCGGGCGGCAGACGCGGACACGCCAGCAGCAAGGTGACGCAAGGACAGATGTTGCAAAAGGCCAAGTAGTCCTGGCCGCTGGTGTTCGTCGTAAAGTTGTTTTGGGGGAGGTGCACATCTACGACACTCCAAGGTGATGGTTGACGAGTTGTAGAGAGGAAATGGATATAAGTTATCCTATACATTTCGAGCATGATGAGCTGCTGAGAGCAAGCAAAGGTGACACAATTAACGGCCTCCGGAGAGTACTCTTCCGTTGACTGAAGTGCGAGGGAGTAACTCGGCGGTACACAGGCGATGTTCATAACTCACCCTCAATACAACCTCTTTTTACATTATCCAACATGACGCTATTATTTCATGGTTAGTGTTATTGTTTATTTTATCTCATTACAACAAAACCGCATCAGCCAATCAGCGTTTCATGACAAGTGGTGAAGCTAAGAGGGAAAACAAACAAAAAAGGAAAACGAAGAGGAGAGCGAGATGGGGAAGGGGAGGAAAATAAGGATGAGGGCAAAGATAAGGGCAGAGAAAAGAGAGATGAGGGAAAGGAAAAGACAAAGGAGAGGATGGAATAAGAGAGACATATATTTATGGGTAATAATGTTAAGTCCCAAAGATCTGTGGCCGGAGGGTGAAAAGAAAAGGATCGCCGAGGATTACGAAGGAAATGAAGGAGCGAGAAGGACGTGACCGGAGAGAGAGAGAGAGAGAGAGAGAGAGAGAGATGCCTTAAGAGGTGCTAAGCCGCTCTGCTGATCTCCTTATCAAGTGCGTGTGTGTGTGTGTGTGTGTGTCTCTCTCTCTCTCTCTCTCTCTCTCTCTCTCTCTAGCACACACACACACACACACCTGCACGCTATCACCTTCCCAATAAATTAATCATACACTACCAAACTATTTCATCACACACACACACACACACACACACACACACACACACACCTGCTGACAGACGCCGCCAGTACCGCTTCTCCTGCCGTACACACTAAGCCACCGCGCCACATGCCCACTGTACTCGCTCGGCTTCAAGTCCCCCTCTGGAGCTTCTAGGAATTGTGTTTGTATGTTTATTTAATGGAAAGAAAAAGTAGGAGGGAGGAAGGGAAAAAGAGAGAGCAATATGTATCCAGAGTGACTGATGAATGATGGAAGGGCTGATTGGTGGAAGGGTTGATGGATTGAGTCATGGGTGGATGGAGGGATAGGAAGGTTGAGGAATGTATTGAAGGATGGATGGATGGAGAGGTTGAAGGTGGATAGATTGTGGGAGAGAGGATAGATGTATGAAAATGTACCACAAATCATTCCTTTCATATATTATCTTGCTTTCTCTCCTCCTCTTCTTCAACCACCTCCTCCTCCTCCTCCTCCTCCTCCTGTCATTATTTTTTGTACTTTACCTAACGCATATTCCTGGATAATGCTGCGTAAACAACCTCTATTAAACTAACCTGCTTTATAACACACACACACACACACACACACACACACACACACACACACACACACACACACACACACACACACACACACACACACACACACACACACACACACACACACACACACACACACACACACGGTCTTATCAGCAGGCAATTACCAGCACAATCCTCTTGCCTTCCTCCTGCTTCCTCCTCCTCCTCCTTCTCCTCCTCCTCCTCCTCCTCCCTTCCTCTTCCTCTTCCTCTTCCTCCTTCTTTTATTCTTCCCACTTCCTGATCTCGTTCCTTTTCATTAGTCGGTTCCTCCTTTCTCACTTTCTTGTGGCCAATTATTTTCTCCTCTCTCTCTCTCTCTCTCTCTCTCTCTCTCTCTCTCTCTCTCTCTCTCTCAGATTATATTTTACACACACACACACACACACACACACACACACACACACACACACACACACACACACACACACAGGTACACACAACTCCTCGGTCGTTGCCTGTCGCTCTCTCGCTCTCACTTTCTCCTCCTCCCCCTCCACTTTTCTCTCCACTTCTCTCCACTCTTTCTTCCCTTCCACCTGTCAGCGTGAGTGCGTCCCTCCGCCCCTCTGAGCACCTGTCGTCCCTTTACACTAATCGCCGTTCTTACCTGTTCGTTGGGCTTTCAATATTCCGTTTATGTTGTTTTATGCATTTTTTTCTTTTTTTCATAATCGTCTTTTCTCTTTTTAGTCTGCTTTGTCACTATTTGTTTTCATGTTTTTATGTTTTATGTTTCACTCGTCTTTTGTTTTGCTTTTTGTTTTGTTTTTTGTTCTTTTTTATATCTATTTTTTTCTTAAGTGTTGTAAGTATTAAGTATTTTCTCTATTTTGGTTTCCTTTGTTTTAGTTCTTTTTTATTCGTCATTTATTTTATTTTTTTCGGCTATGTTTTTTTTCAAGTATTCACGTTGACCATCTTATGTTCACTCTGAAGTCCTGCAATTTATAGTTTTTTTCTCTCTCTTCCATATCTTTTTCTATCTATCTGACTCTCTTAAAGACATCAAACCATCTTTTTTTGGTAATTTTCTTATATTTTTTTTTCATATGCCAATCATTTATTATATAGCATTGCATTATCATAACTATCTAAGGTCTAGTGTATTATCTATGTAAATCTTTCATATCTTTTTGGGGGTTTTTTTCTGTATTTTTCTTTCACATACCGATCTTTTTTTTTAATGTGTTGTTTTAGCGTTACCATCTACTCCCTTGTTAACCATCAACGTATATCTCGCAAGGCAGTTACTTGTTACTTTCCTATTTTCTATTGTTAAAGACACAGAGACCACCTTTTTCCCAGCCTTCCCCTCTACCTTATTCGGCACTAATTACCTATAGTGCTAATTGTTTACCTGCCCCACTACGGAGGTACGCTAAGCACGCCTCCCCTGTTTGTCTTCCTCTCTACGCCTGCCCATCCCTAGAAGGCGTGTGTTTGCCTTGCCCTCTCGCCTTGATTAAATTACCCAGTCGCCTTTTTTCCCTCTAATTTCTATTTGGTTATTTTAGCATCTCTGTCTTTTCCATTTGGTGTTATAATTTGATGGCTTTTTTTCACGACTTTTTTAACTAGTTTTTTTTTCAGCATATATTTTTTTAGTTGCCTTTTTTTCCCTCTAATTTCTTCTTGGTTATTTTAGCATCTCTGTCTTTTCGATTTGGTGTTATAATCCGATGGCTTTTTTTTCACGACTTTTTTTAACTATTTTTTTCAGCATCTCTTTTTTTTTAAACAATTATAATTATCTGCTCTTTGGTAAGTTCATTTTTAGGTCTATTAATTGCTTCCGTATCTCTTGTTTTATTATTTCAAGGTTTTAATTCTTTCCACGAACCATTTTTTTGCATCATTTTTTTTCTATTTTGTACGTTTTTTTCATTTATTCACCTAGTTGCATCCGTATCTTTGTTTTTATTATCAACTATTGCATCATATATTTATTTTCTTTCTCTAATTTATCTGGCTACATTTTCTCCCTCGTTTCTGGCTTGATTATTTCAGTATCTTTTGGTTTATTTACTTCATATTTCGGTGATATTCATGTTTTCCTCATAACCGAAATATCTACAGACTTTCGGTATCCTCGTTTCTACATTTGACAACCTAATCTGATATCATTTCCTCCTTATTCCCCCTCTAATTGTTTTCCTTTTCTTTTGTACACTTTCGTCTGATGCCTTTTCACTCCTCATTTCAAAATTTCAGATACTCCAATATTTTTCAAACCTTCATGATATATTTTCCTCTTGAATTTCCCCGGTGTCTCTCTCTTTCGCCTAGATATTTTAGCATTCTGCCTTTCTCTCGTTATTTCCTATTTCATTAATCTTTACTTCTTGATATTTCGTCTGGCTGTTGCATTTCCTCAATAATAATTCTTTCTTTCCTTCCCTAACTCACTTATTCTTTCTCTTTTCTTCCATTCACTCTTCTTTTATCTCTCATGTCTCACCTGTTCTCTCTCTGCACTCTCCCCTCCTCTATCTCTTATTTATATTCTTCTTTTCTATTCCCTTACAAGTCCTCTTCCCAGTCTAGCTTTAATCTTATTCAACCTCCTGTCCCGCTTCTCTTTTCTTCTCTCCTTTTCATCTCCGAATTTTGCCTCTTCCAGGGTCACTCTCTTCCCTTCCCTTTCCTTTCATTTTATCTTGCCTGACTCTTTTATCTGATTTTCCTTTTCATATTCACACTCTTCTAACTAAAGGATGTCACCTTCTTCTGTTTTATTCTCCGATTCCTCTTCCCTTCCCTTTCACCTAATCTCGTCTCACTCTTTTCTCTTATATTCCTCTCTCTATTCACCCTCTTCTACCTGTTTCGTTCTCACCCTCCTCTGTTCCTTCTCAACAATCTCACCTTTTCCATTCCATACTTATTTCTTAGCTTTCTATTATCTTTTCCTTTTCATCTGCCCTGTTTCCCTCTTTTCAATTCCGTTATTCTTTCTTTCTGTTACAAGCACTTTCCCACTTTTTACCATCAGTATATTTCCTGGTTAACTTATTTATTTTATCCCCTCCATCCGTTCCCCTTCATTTACAGCATCCTTTCTCTCACTCTCCCTTTCTGTCTCTTTCCTTTCCCCTTGCAGGCCCATCATCTGATTCTCTTGTTCTTTCTCCATATTTCTTTTCCTATTTCTCCTCACTCACTCTATTCCCCTGTTCTATGCTTTTACTGTTTTCATTTTCTTCGTTTCCTCTTTATTCCATTACGATTTTATTTATTTCTCTTTCCTCTTCCTCCTTATTACCATGTTACAATTCCTATACACTTTCATTACATCGCTATCCCAACATCATCCCATTTCTTTTCCTTCTCCTTTCACTCTTCAATTCTTTTAACATCCGTCCCTTCACTACCCTTCTCATCCTGTCTATCTCTCTTTCTCACCTACTCTCACCAATCTTCCACTAACCCCATCAATCCATCTCCTTCAGTTCCTTCCCTTCCCTTCCCCACCATCTGTCATTCCTTTATTTCCCTTCCTTTCACCTTCCCCTGTCATTCCTCCCCTTCCCTTCCCTTCACCTCCCCCTTGTAATCCCTCCCTTTCCCTTCCCTTCACCTCCCCTGCCACTTCCCCCTTTCCCTTCCCTTCACTTCCCTCCTGACTTTCCTCCCTTTCCCTTTCCTTCACCTTCCCCTATCATTCCTCCCTTTCCCTTCCCTTCTCCTCCCTCTATCATTCCTCCCATTCCCTCCCCCCCTTGTCATTCCTTTCCCTTCCCCCCCTCCCTCTTCCCCTCCATCTCCCGTGCCCCCCCCCCTCCCCCCAGAGCCAATTAGCAGGGCAGGTATTACATGGGACAATTCCCTTACTCAGGTGTATCAGTTAATTCAGTGTTGTCCCCCTGACCCCCTCCCCCCATTGTCATTTCTCTCCCCCTTCCTCCCTCCCTCGCTCCCCCTCTCCTCCTCCCTCTCTCCTCCTCATCTTTCCCCTTTACCTTCCCTCCCCCTGTCCCTTCCTCCCTCCCTCGACCTTCCCCCTCTTTCCTCCTCATCTCTCCCCTTCCTTTCCTTCCCCTTTATGTTTCCCTCCTTCTCCATCCCTGTCCCACTCTTTTTATGTCTTTGCGCTCTCTCTCTCTCTCTCTCTCTCTCTCTCTCTCTCTCTCTCTCTCTCTCTCTCTCTCTCTCTCTCTCAACATACTTGCTCAGTGCGACAACAAACAACGAGTCTTCATTACACCGGCGGAAATAATTTAGTTTGCGTATTTTTTTATCTGATTCATTTTACATCAAAAAGAAAAATTCAAAAAGAGAAAAATAGATCAAGCACACGTTTTTCATGATTTTTTTCTCTTGGTCTTCATTATCATTTTTATTTATAGACAGACGGTGAATCGTACATAAGAGTCACTTTAATAATAAATACTGTTTTGTTTTGTTTTTATTTGATGTGATTTTTATTTGATTTTTCATGTGTGTGTTGGTTGGAGAGGAAAAATAACTGATATATAATTATGTAACGCGTGAAGTCTTGTATTTCAGAAGCAGAAAATTATGTATATATGTATGTATGTATGTATGTATGTATGTATGTATGTATGTCGCCCTGTGTCTGTCTGTCTGTCTTTATGTATGTATGTATGTATGTATGTATGTATATATGTATGTATGTATGTATGTATATATGTATGTATGTATGTATGTATGTATGTATGTATGTATGTATGTATGTATGTATGTATGTATATATGTATGTATGTATGTATGTATGTATGTATGTATGTATGTAGATGTACACACACACACACACACACACACACACACACACACACACACACACAGGTACACATGCGGCGGGAACAAACACTCATTTTTATTCAACGCAACACGCAAATTAACGCTCATTAATGACCACAAGCGGAAAGAGACCTAATCACCATCACCCCCCCGACTCCCCCCCCCCCCCCTGAAGCTCCCCTATAGCGACACTCCCTCCTCTCCTCCTCTTCCACTCCCCTTTCCTCCGTTCCTCTGTTTCCTCCTCTCTCTCACATTTCTCTGCTTTCCCTCCTTCCCTGATTCCCTTCATAACGCATCCAATTTCCTAACCGCATCTATGACAATCTCCTTCCAACTGTACCATCTATTCCTTCTCCTCATCCTCATCCTCCTCCTGTTCCTTTTTCTCCGTCTCTTTTTTTCTTCACTGCAACCTCTCTTTCTCCTACTCCTACCTCTGATCCTCCTCCTCCTCTTCTTCCTGTTCCTCTGTCTCCTTCTTCTTAATCGCATCTGTTCTTCTTATTTCTACCTCTAATCCCCCTCCTCTTCTTCCTGTTTCACTTTTTCCATTTATTTCTTCTCTATAATTGGATCTGTTCTTCCTTTAGTTATTGTTTCTAATCTTTTTTTCCTCCATCAGTTCTTCTTCGTCTCCTTTTCCATTCCTTGTACTCCTCCACCTCTTCTTCCTCTCCTCTCCTCTTCCTTCTTCATATATCCACAACCATTTTTCACTAACTTCTCGATCTAATTTCTCTCCTCCTCTTCCTCCTCCTCCAGTTCCTCTTACTTCTCTTCTTTCTTCCCCCGGTCTTCCCTCTTTCTCCACTCTATAGCCTTTCCCTAATCCCACTCATCTATCGTCATTCAGTATTTCTTTCTTTCATTTTCCTTTACACTTTCTCAATCCCATTTCTCAATCACTGTATCCCTCCTCCTCCAGCGTCTCTTCTTCTGTCTGTCTTCTGTCTTTCTTCTTTCTCTACTCTTTATCCTTTCCCTAATCCGACTCATTTATCTTCATTCCATTCGTTAGTTTTTTCTCTTCTTTTCCTGTTCTGCACTTCCCCAATCCCATTTCTCTGTCAATCTCTTCCATTCGTCTGCCCTTCCTTTTCCCTTCCACCCTTCCCATCCATTCTCTATCCCCTCCCTCACACACCTTATCCTCCTTCTCTACCCTTTCCCAATACCCATTTCTCTCGCACTCTCCTACTCTTCCATTCTCCTGCCTTTCCCTCTCCCTCCCTTCCACCCTTCCCACCCATTCTCTCTCCCCTCCCACACCTTATCTTCCTTCTCTTCCCTTCCCCAATTCCCTTTCTCTAACACTCTCCTTCCCTTCCATTCTCCTGCCTTTCCCTTTCTCTTCCCATCCATCCATTTCCTCAAACCTCCCCGACATACCACGCAACCACTACTTCACCCACTCGTCCACACACACATTTGAGCAAACACACGAGGAGGCATTTATGAAAGGAACAACGGAACACAAAAAACAGCTAGTGAGTGTAAAAAGGATCGACACACACACACACACACACACACACACACACACACACACACACACACACACACACACACACACACACGTGCACACAGGTAAACACAAACAGAAGGACAAACAAACAAGCACAAACACTCAAACACACACACTCGCAAACACACAAAAACCTTATAGTGGATCCTTTCCCTGTTACTCGGAAAAGAATGCAACTTTGAGAGAGAGAGAGAGAGAGAGAGAGAGAGAGAGAGAGAGAGAGAGAGAGAGAGAGAGAGAGAGAGAGAGAGAGAGAGAGAGAGAGAGAGAGAAGGGGGGGAGGGGGGTATGGCGGTACAGGATATGCCTTTTAAAACCCTCATGAGATACAGTGGACACCAAATGGCAGGAAGCAACATAAACATTCTTGGCATTACCATAAAATCCGTGAACTGACTACCAGCACCACCATCACCACCACCACCACTACCACCACCACTACCACAACCACCATCACCATTACCACCACCAATGTTTAAGCAGCAGCAGAACAATCAGAAGTTATTGTTTTAGACCTCGTAATGATTCTCTTTTGTTTTCGTTTTGTGGGTTCGGAAAAAGGGATTAGATAAGAGTGGAAGGAGGAGGAGGAGGAGGAGGAGGAGGAGGAGTGAACGAGCCTGTGTTTTCATCTGTATTCCAAAAAAAAGGATGAAAGGAGATAAATGGAGAGTCGGAACTGACATTTTGCCGATTCATGGATGTTGGAAATTAGGTTACGACACACAAATAAGCTCGGCCGTGTATAGCGCCATAGAAGTAACAGAGAGACCAGAAAAAAGCATAATATTTGACAGAACAGAGAATCACCCCCCCCCTCCCCCAACCACCACCACCACCACCACCACGTCACTCCGATTTAGGCAAACTTTTTCTCATTACGCCGACATTTTTAGCCTCACTCTGCATTATTAGCGATGATAAATACCACCAGCCATTACCGTGTGTCCGTGTGTGTCCGTGTGTGTGTGTGTGTGTGTGTGTGTGTGTGTGTGTGTGTGCGTGACTGTATCCCATTCCCGCCTCATCTAAACTATTAAACGAACATTCTCCTCTTTTAAAATCTCTTCTCAAAGGAAAAAAACAACAAAAAATAACCAAATAATTACTCCCCCGTGCCAGTTATTAAATTCCACTATCCGTATCTTTTCAATGTTCTTATTTTTCCCTCCTCCTCCTCCTCTTCCTCTTCTTCCTCTTCTTCCTCTTCCTCTTTCCCTCCCCCTTCCTTCCTCTCATAACTTCGGGTACTTGCTGTCTTCCTTTAACTCTAGTTCCTTTCTTCTTTCTCCCTTTCTTCTTCTCTTCCTCCTCCTCCTCTTCTTCCTCTTTCCCTCCCCCTTCCTTCCTCTCATAATTTCGGGTACTTGCTCTCTTTCTTTACCTCTTGTTCCTCTCTTCTTTCCCCCTTTCTTCTTCTCTTCCTCCTCCTCCTTTTCCTCTTTCCCTCCCTCCTTGCCTCCCTTCCCTCATAACTTTCTCTACTTGCTCTCTTTCGTCACCTATTGTTCCTATGCTCTTTCTCCCTTTCTTCTTTTCCTCCTCCTCTTCCTCTTTCCCTCCTTCCCTCCCTTCCTCCGTTTATAACTTCTACTACTTGCTGTCTTTCTTCACCTCTAGTTTCTCTAATCTTCCTTCCCTCCTTCTCTTTCTCCTCCCCTTCCTCTTCCTCTCTCCCTCCATCCCTCCCTCCCTCTTGCCTTTCATAACTTTAACTTACTCTCTTTCTTTGCCTCTAGTTTCTCTCTTCTTCCTCGCCTTCTTCTTCCCTTTCCTTCTCTTCATTTACTATTGCACCTTTTCATCCCTCAGACCTAACCTTCTCCCTGTCTGTTGTCCTTTTTATCCTCTTCTTCAAACACGTAACTTATCCATTCTCCTCTTCCTGCTGAATCTTACTTTCCAACACCATCCCCTTCCACCGCCTCCTATACTTTTGCCGCATCCTACCCCGCCCTATCTGCCCTCAATCTCCTGCTACTGTTGCCGCTGCTGTTACCAAGAACCCCAATTAATAAGAGCGAGGAAGAATAACAGGGAAATACGCGAGGTCACGGTGAGCTGTATTGATCGACACAGCGCAGTCGCCACAACCAGATTTCCAGCCCCAGGAAATGACACAGGCCTGGCAAGTGAGGAGGGCGGGGTGCGTCAGGAAGGGGACCGGGAGGGAGGGTGAACTGAGGAAGGAAAAAGTGATTGGGAGAAGAGATGGGTTGGGTGGGGCTGACGAAGGAGCTTTTGGCTAGAGAACAGAGAGAAAGTGAAGAGATGAGAAGGGGGAAGGAGTAGGGGTAAATGAAGAAAAGGGACGGGGATGGACGAAAGCTTGGGGGTGGCACTGACAGGGAGGGAGGGTGAACTGAGAAAGGAAAAAGTGACTGGGAGAAGAGATGGGTTGGGTGGGGCTGATGAAGGAGCTTTTGGCTAGAGAACAGAGAGAACGAGAAGAGAAGTTGGGTTAGAGAACGGAGAGAGAGGGACGAGAGAGATGGAGGACTAGGATAAGAGGAGAGGAGGGGGAGAAAGGGCGAAGGAGAGAGAAACATGAAGAATAGGGAATGGGATGGAGAAAAACGAGGTGGATGATGCTGACAAAAGAGGTTTTGGCTGGAGAACTAGAATGAGAGGGGAGGAGAGGGGGAAAAAAAGGAGAGAGAGAGGGGGGTGAACGAAGAATAGGGAATGTGATGGGGGAAACGATGAGGATTACGCTGACGAAAGAGAAGATTTTGGTTACAGAACGGAGAGAGAGAGGAGGGAGATGGAGGACTAGGATAAGAGAGAAGGAGAGGGAAAAGCAGAAAAGGGAGAGAGAGATAAACGAACAATAGGGAATGGGATAGGAGAAAGCTTTTGATGGCGCTGACGAAAGAGGAGATTTTAGTTAAAGAACGTAGAGAGAGAGAGGAGAGAGATGGAGAACTAGGATAAGAGAGAAGGAGAGGGAAAAGCAGGAAAGGGGGAGGAATAAACGAAGAACAGGGAATTGGATAGGAGAACGCTTTTGATGGCGCTGACAAAAGAAAAGATTTTGGGTTAAAGAGCGGAGAGAAAGGAGAGACACGGAGCACTAGCAAAAGAGGGCAGGGACGGAAGAGAAGCAGAGGGAGACGAAACACAACGAAGATAGGGAGTGTGTGGTGTGAGGAAAGCATTGGGAGGGTGGAGTAGACCAAGGTGACAAGTGCGGCAGGAGGAAAATAAGAGACAGGAGCAGTAAGTAGCGGGCTTTTTTTTTTATTATTGTTTTCTTATTTTTACGCCCTTGTATAAAAGACGGAGACCTAAGATGGGCGTGGTATATAAAGAGACGGTAGGGATGTAGATACAGCGACCGATGGGAGAGGATTTACCGAGAGTAGACATAGGTTGAAGATGCGACACAAATACATGCGAGATACCAACCTAGTGAACAGTACTTTACCAGGAACTTCGAGAGGAGAGGAAGGAAAAAGAGAAGAGTAAAGAAGACGAAGGAAAGATGAGGAAGAAAAAGCGAAGGAAAGATAAGGAAGAAAGAGCCAAGGGTAAATGAAGACTAAGGAAGGATGAGGAAACTAGAAGGAAGTAGAGGAATAAAAGGAGAGTGGACTATAGAAACGAGGGGAAAGGGTAAAAAAAGAGGAGAGAAAGAAAGGAAGGAAGGAGAAGGAGTAAAAGGGAAAAATAGTAATATACGGTGGAGGAGAATACAGAGACAAGGGAGAACAAGAGGAAACAAGGGAGAGATAATGAGAAAATGAGTTGACAAAGAGGTAGGGGAGAATATAGAGGAATAAGATATAGGGGAGAACAAAAAGGGAGAAGAGCTAGGGGAGAATATAAGGGAAAAATAGAGATAGGGGAGAATATAAGGGAGAAAGATAGAGGAAATATAAGGGAAAGAAATAGGGGAGAATATAAGGTAGAATGAGAGATAGGGGAGAATATAAGGAAGAGAGATAGAGGGAAATATAAGGGAAAAAGAGAGATAGGAGAGAATATAAGGGAGAAACAGATAAGGGGACACATAAGGGAGATAGAGAAATAGAGGAAGAAAAACAAGAATAGGAGACTTATATAGGAAGAGAAAGGTCCATCACTATACTTGACACGCCCCCCTCCCCTTCCTCCCCCCCCTCCCCCCAGGTGTTAAGCGTCACGGCCACAGGTGACTTCCGCCGGCCAAGGTTAATTAGGTCCACGCCTCCACCCTCCTCTCCCCTCCACCCCTTTCCTTCCACCTTCCCTTCCACCTCATTTGCATGTTCGACCCGCATCATTTTTCACTACTACTTTTTATTTTCTTAAGAGTAAATTCTTGACTACTTTTCCTGTCTGTGTATGTTTGTTCGTTTGTCTGTTTCTGTGTCTGTGTTGTTTGGTTGTTTGTTTGTTGATTTGTTTGTTTTTTTGTCTGAGTTTTGTTTGAGCTTTGTTTGTCTCTCTCTCTCTCTCTCTCTCTCTCTCTCTCTCTCTCTCTCTCTCTCTCTCTCTCTCTCTCTCTCTCTCTCTCTCAACTACCCTTACCCCTACCTCCCCCCCTCCCCTCCCCTCCACCAACTTTCCCCCTTCAACTTTCTTTCCTTCATCATTTCCCTTCACCTTTTTCCCTTCTCTCCTCCTTTCTCTCTTCCTAAAAAAAATCACCTTCCTCACTGCCAACCTCACCCCATCACCCTTTCCTACCCTTCCTAAAACAACCACATTTCCTAAAACAATCCTCAGGTGAACCAGTCCAAGAAAAATGTTACCTCTCTACCTGTGAGCTCCAGCGTGACCGTCTGACCGCTTGACCCACCTGGCTGACACCTAATAGGCACTTGGCATTAGCTGGAACCGCTTCCCGATACCTGGTTGGCGATACCTGGTGGAATTCAGGTGTCCAGGAGTGCTCGAGGATCTATGTGAGAGGAGGAGAAGGGCTTCCAGTGTTCCTTGATCGTAAAGTGTGGTGATGGTAATATACTGAGGAGGAGGAAGACGAGGAGGTGGGAGGAGGAAGGGTGCAGGAGAAGGAGGCGCAGGAGGAGGGGTCAGGGTGTGGTGAAGATGAAGGAGGAAGTGAGGAAGACTTAGAGAAGGAGGAGGAAAAAGAGGAACTGGAGGAAGTGGAGGAAGAGAAGGAAGTAAAAGAGAAGAAGAAGAGAAACCAGAAAGCGGAGTAGAAAATGATGAAAGACAAAGAAAAAAAGGAGCATGTGAAAAAGATGAAGAAAATAAAACGAAAAAAAGAATCACAAACTGGAGAAGGATCAGAAAATAAGGAGGAAGAGGATAACTGTAAACAAGAAGAGGAGAGGGAGCAAGGATAGGAGGAGAGGGGGAGGAGGGGAAGTCCACGAGCCGAAGAGTAAGGAGTGAGTATATTGGCACACACGAGAGCCATTACTCCTGGTTAGCGTGACGTTACAAAGGACCGCCTAAGGATGGAGCGCCACACGATCAAATGGAAATCCCGGAAGCTCCTACGAAACTGACGGTAATATATTGTGATTGTTTTGTGTTTGTTCTGCGTGTATGTTTGTTTGTGTTTGTGTGTGTTGGGGGTTATGTTTGTCTTGGGGGTTGTGTTTGTCTGTGTGTGTGTGTGTGTGTGTGTGTGTGTGTGTGTGTGTGTGTGTGTGTGTGTGTGTGTGTGTGTGTGTGTGTGTGTGTGTAATTAACTCGCAAAACAAAATAAAGTCGAAAATCTAAAAATATAAATATAAATGCTGCTGGACAATTCTGAAAAGATATATATAAACATCAACAGAGATTTCTCGTAACAAAGTATATATACTGGTATGCCACAATAATACAAAATAACAACAAAAACGGATGCAATTACGTCAACAAAAGTATGACAACCGCAAAAAGTCACAATTACGCAAAACTAGAAAAATAACCCAAAGAAGTTGCAATCTAGAGTCCGAAAAATAAGGTACCAAGAGAACAGTATTACACAAAAAGAGATATATATTTAATTGACAAAGAAATAACAACACCAAAATAATCACAAATCAATGAATAGCTGAAAGAGGAAAATGAGAAAGAGAAAGTGGAGAAGGAGGACGAGGTAGAAGAGGAAAAGGAGAAGGGAAACGAAAAGGAGGAATAAAAGGAAAAGGAGGATAAGGAAAGAGGGGCACTTGAACCTTGTTTCTTGGCAGGACGGACACAGACTGCCAAAACGAAAAGACAGCCCGGAGTAAGAAAGAAGACACCGAGTGACTGGCAGATGGACAGGAGGAAAACAGGAATAGACGCAAACAATCAGAGAAAAAGAAAGAGAAACGAAAGAAAAAGGAGGAGAGACAAAAGTTAAAATGGAGGGAGCGAAGCAAAAAGAAGAAAACTGGAAAAGACAGACACGAATGAAGAAAGAAAATAAACAAGAATATAAAAGAAAGAAAAAGAGAATCACATAAGAGGAAACAAAACATATACTACAACAGGAACAAAGAAGGAGCAAAATATACACACATTACCAAAGAGAAAACAACAGACGGAGTTACAGAGACAAGAGGAAAACATAATACCACATGTTATGAAACGAGAATTTAAACACAAAACTAAAAAGTGTTACATAAAAGAACAAACAAAGCTTACACCAGGAAGAAGGAAGGAAAAAGAGGAAAAAAACAATATGACACGAAAAAGCGACAGGATTAGAGGCAAGAAAAAAAGCGTAATCATACAAAAAAAACAAAATAATACCGGAAGTAAAAGATGGAGTATTATCAAAGAGTAAAGAGAAACAGGATTAAAAAGATGTATATACAGGAAATTAGAAGCATATAAGAGACCAAAATTATACCAAAAATAAGCGCTTTACATCATCTCTCTCTGTGTACTGCATTCCTTCACGTAATAAAGAACACAGTAAAGAGATAATGAGATGAAATATGAGGCAAGGGATGAAAAAAAAAAGACATGTAAAGGAATGAGGAAGGGAGGAGGGGTCACGACACTCCCCCCGCTTCAGCCACAAGAAAGAAAACGAGATATCCTGAAGCCCACCTATCAACCCGAACTCTAGAGGACCTGTTCAAGTGAAATCAAGAGTGAGCTTCGGGGGACAGCATAAGCCAAGAATAGATGGCGCCACTATAAACACTTGCCTGCGCTATGACGGGCTAGGGTCGACCACCAGCCCCCTCAAAAAACCCTACTGGCGCTACAGGAGAGGACGTAGAAAAAATATTAACATTACATAAGGAAGGAAAAAGAAAAAGCCTTCCATCGTGTCTGTTCTACATTCCTACACACGAAAATAATAGGCAAGAGAGGAAAAGAGACGGAAATAGCAGGCAAAACAGAAAACCATCATCATAGAAAACAAAATAAATAGGAAGAGAGGAAGAAGGAACGTCAATAATACATCCACGCGTCCCACATTTCTCCACGTGCAAAGCGTATAAGTAAAGAGAGAAAAGAAGGCGTAAGTAGAGGCGAGAGGAAAAAATAATCCCTCATGCAAATAATGTAAGTAAAGACGCAGCGGGAGCTTAAAAATAGAGACGTAACAAATACACGTGCAAATAATAGTATAAGAAAACAGGGAAAAGAAAACGTGAGTAGACGCGAAAGATGAAAAATAAAAATAAGACTCGTGCAAATGGTTTAAGTAAAGAGAGAAAAGGAAGAAGCTAAAAAAATAAGACCCGTGCAAAATAATGATTGAGTAAAGAGAGGACAAAGAAGAAAATAAAGGCATAGAAAATAGACGAGGAAATAATATAAAAAAAGCGGAAAGTAAACGAAAATGGAAGCAAAAGATAAAATATACGACTCGTGTAGATGCTGTAAGAGAGGACATGAGGCGAAGAAAAGAAGCAATGAACACAGATGATCAAACAGCACAATGAAAAAGAGAAAAATGAGAGTCGAAACGAGACACATAAGATAAAAAAAATAACTCATGCAAATAAAATAAGTAAAAAAGAGACAAAGAGACGACTATAGAGGCAAGATATAAAGAAAGACATGCAAAAAAAATAGAAAAGAGAGAAAAGAAGACGAAAATAAAAGAATGGGCTAGAAAACAACACATTCAAATAGTAAGGAAGAAAAAAGAAAAATAGATGCATAAAAAATAGTAAAATATGAAAGTAAAGAAAACACGAAAGATACGAAAATAAATGAGGTAAAATAAATAAAGACACATGCAAATAATATAAAGAGAGAAAAAGGGAGACAAAAAAAAACACGAAATAATGAAAAAAAAAAAGCAGATGGGTGAAAAAATTGGGAGACAGGAAGATAGCAAGGCACTACTACCCCCCCCCCCCCACCCTCTGCCTGCCTGTCTTACATTCCTCCCCGTGTTATGACAGACAGACGTCCCCTCCCGCGGTAACTTTAGTCTCCTTTCAGAGGGTTACGGGGCGCCTAACTTCTGTCCGTCTCGTGTTCTTCCTTTTCGCTGAGACGGAGGAAGTGCAGTGACTCCTCCGCTCACTCCACCCCATTCCCCAACCTATCTCCACACTCTCTCTCTCTCTCTCCTCTTCCTGTCCCTATCCCTGTCCATATCCGAGTCCCTATCCCAGTCTCTCTCTCTCTCTCTCCCTATCCCTGTCCCAGTCCCTCTCTCTCTCTCCTGTCCCTATCCTGTCCATATCCCAGTCCCTCTCTTCCTCTCTCTCTCTCTCTCTCCTCTCCCTCTCTCTCTCCCTCTCACTCTCCCTCACCCTCTCCCTCTCCCTCTCTCTCTCTCTCTCTCTCTCTCCAAAACAAAACCGAATCAAAGGGTTAATTAAACTCATCACTCTCAACGCACCAACAATCCCACTCCGTTACCCACCTAACCCGCTCCCTCCCTCCCCACAGACACGCAAACACACTACACTCATCGTATCCTCTATTGCCTTCACCCAGCACACACTATTAACGCTGAATGAGTGAACGTTTGCCTCAATCACCTCTCTGTTCTATCTCGCCCACAGCCTCGACCGACCAGCCTCCATAACTTCCTTATTCTGTTCCTCTTCGTCCTTCCCCACCGCGTCAAGGCCTACACTAATCTATACGACACTGTGTATGGCTCAAGTTCCTGCCTTTTCTATCTTCAAAACACTCACGCCCGTCCTATACAACCCAACTCTAATTACGTTTCTTTTGCTACATCCAATTCCTGTTTGTTCTGTCTTACCAACACCTACGCCCATCCTATACAACAAAACTTCAATTAGCTTTCTCTTCCTACATTCTCCAGTTCCACGCATTTGCCCATCTATGCCACGCGATGCTTTGATTGCTTCGATTCCACTTCACTCCAGTCCACGCCTTCGTCAGTTACTCTTTAATTTCATCTCCCTATTTTTTCTTCTTCTGCGTCAGTCTTATTTCTTTTATTATCTAGTGGGGATTTTTTGTCTCCCTTTTTCTCTCTCTTTCTTTATATTATTTGCATGGGTCTTTAGTATTTCTTTTAGCTCACTTATTTTCCTACTATCTTTCGTGTTCTCTTTACTTCTCTTTACTTCGTTCGTTTGCATTAATGTCCACGACTATATCAACACCCATGTCTTTTTATACTACAGTTATTATCTTCGTTCCACTCCACAATCTCCCTTGCCAAGACACTACACTTCATATTAACTTAAACCACCACTACAATATGTGATCTAACCAATGCTGATACCCACGTCAATACTATACTACACACCTCAATAACCTCTCCATTTCGTCGTCTCCATGTCCTCCAACCCGAGCCAACACGTGCCCATTGAAACCACAGAGGTAAGAAAGACATTCCAGTCACAACGAATTTCCTCTTTAAAGAATATCATGTTTATTTCTTTCATCTCTCTGCCTCGTTTAAACAGTTTTGCTTATTTTAAGGGTTTTACTTTTCCTGCAGTAAACGACGAAAGTTACGCTGTCTTACTCTATTTCTCTGCGTCCGTAAGACTTTCGGGTCGCTCTCCAAAGAGCAAGAATAAAGTCATCACGGAAACTTTAAATTAAATTCGCATCCACTTCCGTTTTGTTGTGGGGCGTCCGCTTTTTCTGGCGCTCACTCTCGCTGGAGGACTTTGCTTTATTTTCATCTAGTCCGACATTTATTTCTATTTTATTCATCTTTTCATCTATTCCGACATTTGTTTCTATTTTTATTAATTTTTTTCATCGATCCCGACATTTTTTTCTATTTCTCTTTATTTTAATCATCTATTCCAACATTTCTTTCTATTTTTATTCAATTTTTTCATGTATTTCGACATTTCTTTAAATTTTTATTCATTTTTTTCATCTATTGCGACATTTGTTTCTCTTTTTATTCATTTTTTCATCTAATCCAACATGTATTTATTTCCTTATTCATTTCTAGACATATTCACTCGCTAATCTATTTATCTATCTACATATATTTTTATTCAACTATCAATAAATCTACACAAACCCCTTCATTAATTCATCTATGCATCCGTTTATCTATATACTCCACATATTTCGTAATTCACTTATCCATTCATTCTTTAATTCAATTATTTAGTCATTAACTCCGCTGTTCAATTACTCGTGGTTCATATAATTTTATCAATTTATTTATGTGATCCGTTTATCTATATACTTCACAAACATATTTCGTAATTCACTCATTCATCCATTCTCTGATTCACTCATTTGATCATCAGTTTAGCCATTCAATTCAGCATCATTATCGTCATCGCTATATATGGAGGAAAAACGCCGGATAATAATCACAAACACCGCAATAAAATAAACAATATAATCAGGGAAATAGGTCATCGAGACGCCGGACACACACACACGCACACACGGAGACGTCACATAAAATATCATCAGCAAATCTAATTACGAGTCTCTTCAAAAAGGTCTGGACGATCGCAAATAATTCCTCCCTTCCCGAGACGCTGATCGCTGGTCCTCCTCCTCGGCCGTCACGCCACTCACACACGGCTATTTCCCCGCCCCGCCCCGGCAATTCCCCGCGATTATTAGCGATGACCCGGAATGACGCAGCGCCGCACGACCAAATTGAAAACGTAAAACTCGCGAGCAGCACAGGCGCGGAAAACTCAGCTGGCAATCATTCAGCACCGCCAGGCTGCTAATATTAATAAAAAGCGATAGTGTGTGTGTGTGTGTATGTGTGTGTGTGGGGGGGGGTATCTGTCTGTATGTGTGTTTTATGAATTTGCAATAAACGTAAACTTGAAACACAGCCTGCACCCGTTCGTCCGTTCACCGTATTTCGCTTGTTGTTCTTCTTAATAAACGCAGGCGGTGTGTTTATTATTGTGTACATTGGAGCTGCGCAATAAGCTGGTACTACCGCCTCTGAAAACTAAGCTCGCATTCATTCATTCATTCATTCGTAACTATTTTGTTCGTCGCTTGCATTAATAAACGTGACATTGTGTGTTTATTTTTGTGCACATTGGAGCTTGGTAATAAACTATAAAAAAAAATATAGTACTACGGATGCTGAAAACTACGCCCGCATTCATTCATTCATTCATTCATTCATTCATTACTATTTTGTTCGTCGCTTGCATTAATAAACGAGACGGTGTGTTTATTTTTACGTTCACTGGAGCTATGCAGTAAACTAGTACTTCCCATACTGTAAAATAAACACGCATTCATTCATTCATTCATTCATCCATTCATTATTCAGTACTATTTTGTCCGTCGCCTGCATTAATAAACGTGACGGCATGTGCGCGTGTGTGTATATCAGGACCTGGCAATAAAGGAAAACTCTGAATTCTGAATGGCACTGACGCGAGGTACTTTGCCTGCGTCCATTCATCTGCATAAACATTGGTGATATTAATAAGCGGGACGGTACTGCTGCATATTTGTTTGTGTGAAGGAATTGCAAACTAATATACATTTTTTTTCTTTAAGTACGAATGATGTTTGTATTGTAACTTTGAGAACGAGTACGATATTTTTTTTTACCTAATCGGGGGAAAATAAAACGTGGAATAAAAAGAAAAGAAGGAAAGATGGGATAAATAGAAGAGCAAAGAAAAAGAGAAGGTCAATTAGAAGAATGAGACAAAAGAAGGTGGAGAGAAGACGAAGAAGTAGCAAGAAAGAGGAGGAAAGACGTAGAGCAAAGAAATTAAAAATAAGAAGAAAAAGATGGAGGGAAGTCAAGATTATTTGAGTCTAGTATATATTAAAAATGAATAAGTGATAATTGTCTCCATTAACAGCACGGTATATTTTCCAACATCAACAAATCTGTAAACATTTATCACGAAACTGAGAATCGAGATTACGGGAAACATTTTTACTCCACATTAATTAAAATTTGTTGCCGGCTTTCCGAAATCATTTTACTACAACGTATTTCTCCGCAGCAACGAACAGCATTAAAGATTGTACCAAACTTTCCACATGAACGCAAAAGTAATATCTCTGCAATACAAATCAGAAAACATGAGACTTGCCCTCAAAAAAATTATAACCTCTCCCTCAAATACGTATAAACTCAACATTAACAAATAGCATTAAAGATTTGTACTGAACTTAACACATGAACACAAAAATAATATCCCAAGAATACAAATCAGAAAACATGACTTAACCTTCAAAAAATCTAATAAGTTCTCCCTCAAATACATGTCAACCCAACATAACCAAACATCATTAAAGATCCGTACTGAGCCTATCACATGAACCCACAAAAAGTACAATCTCCCAACAATACAAATCAGAAAACATGAACTTTACACTCCAAAAAATCATATACTCTCACACACAAATACGTATCAACCCAACATAAACAAACATCATTAAAGCTAGACAAACACAGCCTCGGTCTTTATCCTCAAGGGGACAACCTTAGGCAAACAGTACCAATTCCTTCCTGAAACCCGACCATCAATTCCCCGTAGTAAAGAGACACACGCCTTAAGCTCCTCCCTCCTACACACACGCTCTCCAGTTCCAGGGCTTCAAGGGGACGAAAGGCGGCGGCGGGCCCAATGCACCACCACCTTGAGGCCGGTTAACGCGGAAACCAGAAATACCAACTAGGATTCGGGGCAACAAAAACCAAAACGGAAAAAGAGAAAGGACGTGAAGGAATACGAAGAGGAACAGAAGGAGGAGGAGGAGGAGGAGGAGAAGAAAAAGAACATGTGAAGACTGGGAAGGAGGAGAAGGGAAAGAGATGTAGACGGGAAGGGGAGAAGAGGGAATAGAGAAATGAAGGAAGAAAAGAAAGTAGAATTAAAGAAAAAGAAGCAGCAATGGGTGAGAGAGTAGAGGAGCAGAGAAATGGAGGACGTCAATTAGAGGAGTGAGACAAAAGGAAGTGAAGAGAAGACGTATAAGTAGCAGAAAGAGGAGAAAAGACGAAGAGCAAAGAAAGGAAGAATAAATGGAAAAAGAGTGAGGGAAGTAGAGGTTATAAAGAGCAACAAGGTGAGAAAATGACTGAGGAGTGAAAATAGATGAACGAAGAGAAGGAAGATGGAGGAAACGGAAGAGGAGGAGGAGGTGAAGGAGAACGGAGAGTAAATGTACCCGGCTGAATGAGGCTTTGCGTAATATTTCTCTGACCCAAGTTTTCCGTCTTTCTTTCCACTTTGGGCGAAGAAAAACGAGGCGGAGAGTGTGAATTACGAGGACGCGCGGAGACCATATAGGTGTGTGTGTGTACCTTTGTGTGTGTATGTATATGTACGGTAATGATACACACACACACACACACACACACACACACACACACACACTAGCCAAAAACCTCTTCCTTTCTATATATACGTTCTTCCTATCCTCACGAACACCATACAGAGACAGAAAGAAAATAATAGCAAAAAAAATGAAGAATAAGAGAGAGAGAGAGAGAGAGAGAGAGAGAGAGAGAGAGAGAGAGAGAGAGAGAGAGAGAGAGAGAGAGAGAGAGAGAGAGAGAGAGAGAGAGAGAGAGAGAGAGAGAGAGAGAGAGAGAGAGAGAGAGAGAGAGAGAGAGAGAGAGAGAAAGGCGGGTAAATCGTCTTCGCTGCTCTAATCTCGCGTTAAATCGTCGTCATATTCTCCCCGTCGCTCGCAACTTACGCATCGCCCAAAACATAATTCCGTTTGAGCAGAAATGTTTCCGACACGAACGCGGGAAAAGGTGAAATGGAAAAGAGCGGAAAAAAACGAGAAAATGAGGAAAAGGAGGACGTAAACAGGGATAAAAGAGGGAGATGAAAGAAAAGTAACTCGAATATATGTGGAAAGGGAGAGAAAAAAGAAGAACGAGAAAAGGAAAGCCACAAGAACGCGAGAGAATGTGGAAAAGGAGGAAAGAAACAGAAATAAACGAGGGAAAGGAACTAGAAAATGGAAGAAGTGGGAAAATAAAGTGTCTGGGGAAAGAAAGCCACAAGAACGCAAGAAAATATGTAAGAAGAAGACAGTAGAAATAGGCAGAAAAAAAGAAGAAAGCAAAGATGAGAAACACATATAGAACAGGTGTAGAAATAAAAAGAGAACGTTGTAGAGGAAATGCCGTAAGGTCAAAGGAGCAAATTAATAAAACTAAAAAAGGTATCGAGACGCAACATAAAACATTCAGTAAAATTAATACAGCATGTCAGTTTTAATACAAATGGCTCGAAAGAGTATTCATGAGTTACATTTTTTTTATCATTTATGTGTTATTAAGTTAAATGGAGAGAGAGAGAGAGAGAGAGAGAGAGAGAGAGAGAGAGAGAGAGAGAGAGAGAGAGAGAGAGAGAGAGAGAGAGAGAGAGAGAGAGAGAGAGAGAGAGAGAGAGAGAGAGAGAGAGAGAGAGAGAGAGAGAGAGAGAGAGAGAGAGAGAGAGAGAGAGAGGCAGACAGACAGACAGACAGACGACAGGCAGACACACAGGCAGATAGTGAGAGAAAGAGCAAGAAGAGTTTATGAAAAAAGGCAGACAGACATACAAACAAACTAACATATAGACGGACACACACACAGAGACAGACAGACAAATGAACAGACAGACACAGAGAGAGACAAGCAGAATGAGATAAAGATGAAATAGCAAACGTTCTTCACCATAATGTCACAGTGCAGACAAACATAAACCAACAGCAAAGAAAACATCCCCAACCCAAACAGAGAACTAAAAACAAACAGAGGAAGCAGCCAACGAGAAGAATCAAACACACACAAACCAATACTAAAGGAAATATTGCCAACTCATCCAGATAAAATAAAGACAAACAGACAAGCAGACAGGATAATACAAACACACGAAAGAGCGAGCGAGCGAGACAAAAGAAAAAGAGCACATACAAAAGATCTTAATGCATGGCGCGCTACACGGAACGCACAATAATTTACTGAAGTTCACCCTCGATTATAATAACGAGCTGAAACTCTACGCTTTCATCCAGCCGCGTTTCGTTAACCATTCCAAGCACTAGACAAGAATTACGAGGAAGATATATAGAGATAGATAGATAGATAGATAGATAGATACATACATACATACAAACAAACATACAGGGAGAGAGAGAAATGCATAGAAAAACAAAATAATGCAGATGAAACAAAAAAAAACATATACAACTAGGAATAACAGACGATCAAAAGGAAAAAAAGGAAAACAAACAAACACAGATGTAAGCAGCCAACAAATATATAAGCTTGGGAATTAAAAGAAAAACACAAATGGTGAAAATAAATAAAGAATCTACACATTAACTAAACATGACAGCAAAGCGAACAGCAAAGAGGACTATGCCGGTACTGAAGCGAACGTGATGGTTTTAATATTATGTGTTCTCTGCCATTACTGCGTCGCCGTCTAAGAAGATTTACAACACAAGGAAACCAGTGGCGGGGAAAAGATGTTAATGGGGCGGCGCGAGACAAAGTGTGAGGAAGAGGAGGCAGTGACGAAGTAACAGGTGGTGGTGGAGTTGATTGTGGGAGGGGGGGGGATGAGGTGGTGATGTTGATAGTGGTGGTGGTGATGATAGTGGTGGTGATGGTGGCGATGGTGGTGATGGTGTACTCTACCTCTTCAGCCTCAACTCAATCCTCTCCATCGACCTCCTCCTCCTCCTCCTCCTCCTCTTCTTCCTCCTCCATCTCTATCTCCGGTTCCACTTCGTCATCCACATCCTCATTCTCATTTTCCTTTTCATCCCCATATTCTTCCTCTTACTCTTCCGCCTCCTCTTCCTCCTCCTCCTCCTCCTCTACAGACTTTCTCGGAGGTGCTCACAAAGCGCCTTCGGTTCTCCACCAGACGCTCAGGAGTGAAAAAATGTTCTGAATTATTGAGCAGAAGGTAAACAGTTGCCGTGATTTGCTCCTCTTCCATCACAAATTTACGGGTCTTCCAGCCTCTGACCTTTCTCGAGATTCAGTTTGGTTCTTTTCCCTCTTCAAAGACGGTCCTCCATAAGGCTTACCCTTGCCTTACCCGTATTACTACCTACCTGCCTATCTTACCTACCTTACTTATTTATTTCGCCTTCTAGCTGTTGCACTTTCATTTGGTACTTCTTAATTCTCCATTTATAAGGCAATCTCCCCTATCCCTTTCCCATAAACTCATCTGTCCTTTGCCCAGTAACCGAATCCTTTCCCTAAAACCTACTCATTCCTTTGCCTTAATTATATCTTTCTCTTGCCCTTAATCTTATTACTTTCTCTTTCTTTTAATTATATCCAATTCCTTTCCCTACAACAAAACTCTTTCCCTTTTCCTAAACTCTTCCCTTCCTTTGAACAGTTTATATTCGTCTCATTCCTAATACTAAATCTAATCCTCGCTCTTCCTTTAGGTCATATCCAATTCCTTTACCCTGCAACAAAACTCTTTCCCTTTTCCTAAACTCTTCCCTTCCTTTGAACAGTTTATATTCGTCTCATTCCTAATACTAAATCTAATCCTCGCTCTTCCTTTAGGTCATATCCAATTCCTTTACCCTGCAACAAAATCCTTTCCCTTTTTCATATACTTTTATTTTCCCTTCCCCTTCTAAACTGTTTATATTTTCTTTTGTAGAATGGCCTTGAGAGAGCGAAATAATATGACAACTCTGGGAATATCCGTGAGAATTCATTAGGACAGGAACGAGGAGGTAGACGCTTGGGGCTTAACGAAGAGCGAGAGCGAGAGAGAGAGAGAGAGAGAGAGAGAGAGAGAGAGAGAGAGAGAGAGAGAGAGAGAGAGAGAGAGAGAGAGAGAGAGAGAGAGAGAGAGAGAGAGAGAGAGAGAGAGAGAGAGAGAGAGAGAGAGAGAGAGAACTTAAACTTGCGTGTGACTGAAATAGAAAAGTCGCACATAAGTCGCTGCACAGTGTTGCCAGGATGAAGGGAGACTCGCAGCGTTGCCAGACAAGACGTGGGAGCTCTCGCCTAATTTTTTTCTTTCTCTGCAATGTTGCCGCGAAGATTGACTCTCTAAAGACACGCAGACTGGGCGACAAAAACGGAAAGCGAGACTCGGTATAAAAAGCTTCTTCGCGTGGAAAGACACATGGAATTTAACACAGAGAAAGAGGAGCAAATGAAAGAATAGAAAGAGGGAGAAGACGGCGGAAGAAGAAAATAAAGAGAATGAAGAAGAAAAAACAGAGGAAAAAACAACATTCCGAGATAGAAAACGAAGTATTGGAGAAGGAAGAGGAGGAGAAGAAGGAAGAGGAAGAAGATGAAGGGAGTGAGAACGAAGAAACAGAAGAAAATCAACAACATTCCGAGATAGAAAACGAGATATTGGAGAAGGAAGAGAGGGAGAAGGAGGAGGAAGAAGAGGAGGAAGAGAATGAAAAAGAAGAAACAGAAGAAAAACAGCAACATTCCGAGGAAGAGAAGGAGAAATCGAAGAAGGAAAGAAGGAAGAGGAAGAGAAAGATGAGAAGAAACAGGAACACAAAAAGGAGCAAGAACAGAGGAGGAGGAGGAAAAGGAAGAGAAAGAGGAGACGAAGAAGAAGGAGGAGGAGGAGGAGGACGAAGAGGAAGGGATCGCATAAAAGTGGGCGTGAGGAAGTGCTCGGGGAGGGCAGCCAAAGAGAATTCATGACTGGCGGCCCTGAACAGAGAATTTGACTTTAAAGGGAAATGGACGAAGGTACTGCTTTTTAGGGACGCCGGGAGGGGAGGACGAGTCGAGCGGAAACCCTTGGCGAGGGGAGCGTAGCCAGGGGAACGATGCCTCAGCGATCACTGCATCAGTCCTACAAATTTTCCATTATCCGTGAATATCTAATGGGCTGAACCAGGAACAACCAATGCTTACTAAAGTTCTGAAGTATACTACATGCGATGATAGAAAGCTGCCTCACCGATGGCTACTCTCCTTCTTTAAGTGTTCCATTATCCTTGAATTTTCGATAGAGATAAACGACGAACCAGCAATGTTTCAGAAATGCCAAATCGTAAACAATGGGTAGGCGGTGGCTGAGTGGTTAACGTGCGGGCCCGGCATTCACACCGTGATGGACGACGCGAGTTCGAATCCACCGCTACCACCTGGGATTTTTCAGTCACCGCCGAGTGGCTTAAGACTACCCACATACTGTTCTGAAGACCCCCCATCAACCCAGACTCTGGAGGAAACCGTCCAAGTGAATCAAGAACGAGCTCCTGGAGGCAGTATGAGCCAAGAAAAGATGGCACCACTATAAAAAAAATTTGCCTGTGCCATGACGCGCTGGGGCCGACTACCATCCAGGCCCCTCAAGAAACCCTACCGGCGCTATAGGCTGGCACGTAAAAAATACTATAATAAATCTCATCGCTTCATGTATTTTCGATGGAGTGGAATCAGATAATAACAGCCCTGCAAGAATGCCAACCGTTAGGATCATAAAGAAAGCAAATGAACTATGAACAGAAAAAATATTCAAGGATCTTTCCATTAATTCTTAAATTTCTGAAGCGGAGGAACAAGGAACGGACGATTCCTCAGTAGTAATGATAACTTTAAAAACAGTAAAAGATTGAAAAGCTGTAAAGTTAACGTAAATTATAAAAAAAATACAAATTACCTTTTGAATTTTCCATTATCTTGAAACTTAGGAGAGAGAGAGAGAGAGAGAGAGAGAGAGAGAGAGAGAGAGAGAGAGAGAGAGAGAGAGAGAGAGAGAGAGAGAGAGAGAGAGAGAGAGAGAGAGAGAGAGAGAGAGAGAGAGAGAGAGAGAGAGAGAGAGAGAGAGAGAGAGAGAGAGAGAGAGAGAGAGAGAGAGAGAGAGAGACGAGAGAGAGAGACGAGAGAGAGAGAGAGAGAGAGAGAGAGAGAGAGAGAGAGAGAGAGAGAGAGAGAGAGAGAGAGAGAGAGAGAGAGAGAGAGAGAGAGAGAGAGAGAGAGAGAGAGAGAGAGAGATAACGTTAAAAGGCACAGAATATAAAGAGTTCAGAAGGCAACAGAGGAATACGAAAACAGTCGTAGGCAGGGGAAAACACAGACAAAGAAAGGTTATTCCAGAGTTTACCAGCGGAAGGGATAATAGAATCCTCCTACACACGATGATAAAGCATACTGTAATACGTAAACGGGGTAGGCTACACGCACCATGAAACATTACCATTAACTACTACCCTTAATTAAAAACGCGTTATGCAAGCTGACACGACGCACTTCATATCAACACGAGCGCATCCCGAACACTGACGCGACAATCGGTGCGTAGCTGCAGCAGTATCAATATCAGGCGCTCGTTCGGGTTCATGGTATATTCCGCTAAAGCCCGACGTGACAGCATTAAAGTGGAGGACGGGCATGTGTGGAAGAGGAGGTGGAGGAGGAGGAGGAGGAGGAGGAGGAGGAGGAGGAGGAGGAGTGTGTGTTCTCATCTGAATGACTGACAGCGGTGGACACGTTCTCTACGCTTGTCGGATTGCACACTACCTCCATCTCCTCCTCCTCCTCCTCCTCCTCCTCCTCCTCCTCCTCCTCCTCCTCCTCCTCCTCCTCCTTCCTCTTCTTTTTCTCCTCCTCCTTCTCCCACTATAGTATTATCTGTCCTTTCTCTCGTCCTCGTTTATTTTCCTTATTTGCTTTCCTTCTTTTTTTATTATTTCTATTCAGTTCTATTTGCAGTCGTCTTTGTCCTCCTTCCTCTACTCGCCCTTTCTCCTCTTCTCTCCTCTTCCTCCTCCTCCTCCTCCTCTTGCTACCCCATTACTAACACATACACGAGGCAAGGCGGGGCAGGGCAGGGCAGGGCGAGGCAGTAACAGCGCCTCCAAATCACGGGATGCACTTAGCGGCCGGTGACTGGAGTGTCCGCTGAAGTGCATCAACCTTCAGGACGCGGTGAATGGCTTTTAAAGGTGAGGTCGTTTTTCCGCTACATAACGATCGGTCTTTCGCCTGCGCTTCCTTGCTAGTGATATGTAATGTGGTATGAGCGTTAAGAGTGTACTTTTAAGGACACTAATTGGGTAGTGGACGGAGGGATTGAGATATATTTATGGACGAGGATGATTAATAGTGGATGTTGCATTTTTTTTTCAGACTCTATTTCCTGCGGTTTGCCTTGACCCTTCCTCTTAATTAACAGTCTGGATGTGCTTGATACGGATAAATCTTCCGGTGTAGTCTGTATTATGGAAGGGAACTCTCTTTTAATTGGTTTACTGACAATAATGAAATATTTAAAGCATTACAAACATAATTATTAATATTTTAGTCCATACAGAAATTCGCGAAAGTAGAAACGATAACAAGCAAATAAGTGAAAGCATGAAAACTCCAAAAATTAAATCCCTTAACATCACGATCCAATACGAAGCATCTAAAAATTCTATTGAAAAGGTCAATATATCTGCCGTTACAGCACTCGTCTGCAACACCTCGGAGTAGGCGAGGTTGATTCTAAGGTAACTAACTTTTACCAAACTAGGCATCCAAAAGTGTTTGTATAAGTTTAACATCGCCTTTTCTCCCTTGCGTAAACAGTTACCATTTTTATACATCGAAGGAGACAATTCAAGGGCGAAAAATATAGAAAAAATGAGCCCTCAAATCACTGCTTCCCCACACAAGACAAAACTATCGAAAACATGGTCAATTTCGGCTGCAGAAGTTGGAGAAATTGTTCCTCTCGATATTTGTGGCTGTTGTCTAGTGAATACGATGTGTGTTTGTTTGTTTGTGTGTGTGTGTGTGTGTGTGTGTGTGTGTGTGTGTGTGTGTGTGTGTGTGTGTGTGTAGTTATTTGGCACACACAAGGAGACCAAGCGTGAAAAAGTGTAAAGTGATCCTCCACAAAGTCCTCACACACCCAGACGAAATAGAGACCCTTCCCACGAGCCAGCTGACGCCTCTCGCGGCACGCTCAATGTATTCAACAATTCAATATTCATTTATTTCATGCCCCACCCCAAAAAAATATATGCATGTCATTCATACCACATCACATGTTTTTACATTCACCAAAATTCCCTCCTTGAAATGCTCGGATGCACTGCAAAGCCTCTCGCGGGAAAGATAGAAAAATCAGTAAACGGGAGAAAGTACGAATATTTAAAAGGAAGTCCGTGAATTTGCTTTTTTTACTGTATTTTCTTTTAACTTTTTTCTGGTAAATGAATAAAACTTAACTAACAAAAACGCCATGCAAAAAAAATGGGTGAAAATAAAAATGTAGAAGTATGTTAGGCCTTTCCTCTCACCCATCATCATATCCACATAAATCATCCACGTAGATAGTCATTTCCCAACATACCCTTTAACTCATTCATCCAACATACCAATTAACTCATCCATCCAACATACCCATCAACTCATCCATCCAACATACCCATTAACTCATTCATCCAACATACCCATCAACTCATCCATCCAACATACCCATTAACTCATTCATCCAATATACCCATTAACTCATTCATCCAGCATACCCACTAACTCATTCATCCAACACACCCATTAACTCATCCACCCAACATATTCATTAATTCAACATATCCAGTAACTCATTCATCCAATATACCCATTAACTGATCCATCCGACATACCCATTAACTCATTCATCCAACATGCCCATTAACTCATCCACTCATCCACTTAGTCTCCCACCTCCCCCGAGCCACACTGGCGTACCAAAATCCAAAGGAAATAAAATAGAAAATCTTTCATAAAACTATTTTCAGCTCGGACGTAAAAAAAGAAGATTCGACATTGCATGAATTACTGGATTAAAAACTGTATGAGTGTGCGAGAGAGAGAGAGAGAGAGAGAGAGAGAGAGAGAGAGAGAGAGAGAGAGAGAGAGAGAGAGAGAGAGAGAGAGAGAGAGAGAGAGAGAGAGAGAGAGAGAGTAGGTGGGAAACACATTAGCACGGTGACCAGTTAATGAAAGAGGTAATAGAGGGAGACAAAAGAAAGGAGATTGGGTGAGAGAGAGAGAGAATGAGAGAGAAAGAGCGTTCGAGGAAGAGAACAAAAAAGTAAAGGTAAATAAAAGAAAGACAAAACAAGAAAGACAAAGAAAGAGAAAAAATATATAAAAAAGAAAGGCAAAGAGAGCAGGAAAGAAGAAATAAAGAAAATAAAAAAGAAAGAAGAGAAAGCAAAAAGAAAGGTCAAATATTTAGGACAGAGAGAGAGAGAGAGAGAGAGAGAGAGAGAGAGAGAGAGAGAGAGAGAGAGAGAGAGAGAGAGAGAGAGAGAGAGAGAGAGAGAGAGAGAGAGAGAGAGAAAATATAATACTTCTTCAAAACTAGAAATATAACCTAAAATATAAATGCCATGAAGAAATAAATAAATAAATAAACAAGAAAAAAAGAGAGAAGAAGAAGAAAGGTCAAATATTTAAAAGAGAGAGAGTGAAAACATAATCCTTTTTCACAACTATAAATAAAACCTAAAATATAAATGAAATGAATAAATGCATAACGGAATGAAGTAGTATTTTTCTTTTTTTGCGAAGTGACCGAGAGACTTGCCCGACTTTGATGACATTAGGATGAGCGAAGAGGAAATGGGAGAGAAAGAAGACACGGCCGGGAGAAAAGTGGGCAAACAGGGAGAGGAAAACGAGCAACCGAGAAGACGGGGAGGACAAAGAAATCCTATAACTGCCAAAAATAACCAGGACGTGAGATTCAAGGGAAGGGAGAATGGTCGGTGTTGTAAAATTTTGACGTTGAAAAGAGGAGACAAATGGAGCGAGAACGTGATAGATGTTACGTGATAGGAGTGTTACTTAGGCGAAAGATGACGAAGAAATTAAATGATATGTAAAAGAGAATCACCAATTAAAAAGATCTACAAATGGAGCGAGAACGTGATAGGAGAAAAGGGGAAATTATCAGCTACGTTACTTAGGCGAAAGATGACGAAGGAATGAAATGATATGTAACAGAGAACCACCAACCAAGAAGAGAGACAAAATGAGCAAGGACGTGAGATTCTAGGGGAAGGAGAGTAGCCAGTGTTGTATAATTTTAACGTTGAAAATAAGTGACAAGTGGATCGAAAACGTGTGAGAGAGAAATAGGGAAAAATGTCTGCAGTGTTATATTGCTGTTAACGCACTAAGCTATACAGAAAGATTGATAATAAATGTATAAGATAAACAAATCTATACTCTCCAAGTTATGAAGTGACAAACGAAGCAAGAACTTGACAAAGAAGTGAAAAAAAACAATAATATAAAAACCTTGATATTACGTTTATGAGTGACGAACGAAGAAGGGACAAACGAAGGAAGAATTTGACAAAAAAAAAGGAAAAAACAATAATATAAAACCTTGATATTACGTTTTTAAGTGACGAGGGAAGACACACAAACTTACAAAACTTACAAAACCTCGATGATGGAGTGAAAATAAAATAAATCCCCACGACTACAAAACCTTTTACATTACGTTTATAGGAGACAGAAGAATGGCAAGCCGAGCGAAGACGTGACAAAAATAGTAAAGTGAATCTAATACCCTTGCATTATAGATCCTGGACACAAGCCGAGTCGAGACCATCAGCCGGAGAGCCATTGAGCAAGTCGACCCACCCAGACAAACAAACAGAGGAACAGATACTCAAACAGACGAAGACAAACTGATAGATAAACACAAATAGATTATATACGACACAGATAGATACACACACACAAACACACGAACAAATAGATCACGAAACAGACAGAGAAACGGAGGTAAAAGCAGATGACAAAAGATAGAAGGGCGGACAGATAGACAGAGAAACAGACAGACAGAAAGACAAACACAGACGGACAGACAAAGGGGCGGACGGACAATGAAAAACAATCGACAAACATAGAAATACTTGAACAGCTACCGAGAAAGGACGAGAGGGAACGGGAAGAGGAGGAGGAGGAGGAAGAAGAGGAGGAGGAGGAGGAACCGTAGAAGGAGTAGGATGAGTAGGCCGCTGAAATAATAGGAGGAAATACGGGAAAGAGTATTAGGAGGAAAGAGTGTGAGAGGAGGGAGGGAGGAGGAGATGGAGGAAAAAAAAGACGAGTATAAGGAGAAGGAGGAGGAGGAAGACGAGAAGAGGAGAAGGAATAAGATAGGTAGGAAAAAGAAACCAGTTGAGAGAAAAGTGCAGTAGAGAAACAGAGAATAAAAGGAGAAGGGAGTAAACAGAGAGAAAGAAAGACAGACAGACAGACAGACAGACAGACAGACAAGTGACCTACCTCCACTCGCAAGAGACATCGTAAATCAATAAGAGTTCTCCTTGACATTGTTGTACTGCAAGTGTAAGGAGGAGGAGGAGGAGGAGGAGGAGGAGGAGGAGGAGGAGGAGGAGGAGGAGGTCTAGGAAAAAGGTTGAAATAAATATGAACAGACGAGAAGGAGAAGAAGGATGAGGAGTAGTACTAAGAAAAGAAAGGGGAGGACGAGGAGGTTTAAGAAGAAAAAATAACGAAATAAAAATGAAAGAGGACAAGAAATAAAATACGATGACATTGAAGAATATAGATGAGAAGTAATACATAGATGAAGGTTAGTCAGCGAAAAAGTAGGAAACAAGCAATAAAACAAAAACAAAGGGCAGAGATGAAACTCGGGAAGCATAGAGGTGAAGGTGGAGAAGGAAGAGAGAGGTAAGAAATAAGGTAAAGACAAGACGTGCATGGATGAATGAGAAATGGATAGGAATAAGATGAAGACAAGACGTGCATGGATGAATGAGAAATGGATAGGAATAAGATGAAGACAAGACGGGCATGGATGAATGAGAAATGGATAGGAATAAGATGAAGACAAGACGGGCATGGATGAATGAGAAATGGATAGGAATAAGATGAAGACAAGACGGGCATGGATGAATGAGAAATGGATAGGAATAAGATGAAGACAAGACGGGCATGGATGAATGAGAAATGGATAGGAATAAGATGAAGACAAGACGTGCATGGATGAATGAGAAATGGATAGGAATAAGATGAAGACAAGACGGGCATGGATGAATGAGAAATGGATAGGAATAAGATGAAGACAAGACGTGCATGGATGAATGAGAAATGGATAGGAATAAGATGAAGACAAGACGGGCATGGATGAATGAGAAATGGATAGGAATAAGATGAAGACAAGACGGGCATGGATGAATGAGAAATGGATAGGAATAAGATGAAGACAAGACGGGCATGGATGAATGAGAAATGGAAAATATCACGTAGACAGACACACACAGACAGAGAGGAATACACAGAGAGACAGACAGACAGACAATGAGAATCAGACCAACACTGAATGAATGAGAAAAGAAAGGAAGAGGAGAAAAATGTAAAAATTCAATAATGGGAAGCAAAAATATAAAAAAGAAGCAAAAACATCAAAAATCAACACTGAATGAATGAGAAAAGAAAGATAAAACAAAAAAGTAAAAAAAATTAATAACGGAAAAGCAAAAAAAAAGACCAAACAAACAAAAGAACATCACCAATAAAAAGCAAAAAATAAAAAAAAACGAAGTAAAAGAAGAAATCCCTAACTTTTTCCCCCCGGCCCAAGAACCTACTATTGTTATCTGAATGGAGCGGAAAAGGAGAATAAAAAATAAAAAGTAACTGGCTAACAATGAACTTCCAGCGGCGGCGGTCACAGAAATATAAACTTTGCCCCAGAAATTTCCAGCCGACAAACACCTTCCATTATCCTTCGTTAGTGTCCCAAATATACTCGCTCTAGTAGGGAGAAGATGGGGTGTTGTGAGGCGAGTTAGGAGAAGGAGGAGGAGGAGGAGGAGGAGGAGGAGGAGGAGGAGGAGGAGGAGGAGGAGGAGGAGGAGGAGGAGGAGAAGGAGGACGAGGAGGAGGAGGAGGAGGAGGACGAGAACAAGGACGAGGAGGAGGGAAAGAAGGCAAAGGGGAAGGGGGAAATGGGAAAGGAAGGAAAGAATAAATGAGAAGAAGAAAAAGAAGAACAAGAACAAGAAGAACAAGATAACAAAAAGAGAAACTGAAACGGAACACGACGAGGAGAAGAAGTAAGAAGACCAGGAGAAGAAACAAGACGAAGAAGCGATGACCAGAACGATGAGAAGGAGGAAGAGAAAGGGAAGAGAGAGGCAGGACCAGGCCAGGCAGGCAGGTGGACAGGAGGAGAGCATGACAGCACTGGCCACTAATTGCACGCGAATCTCAAGACCTGTCATTACCTCTCTAATTACGACAGGCAAATGACAGGTGACGAGGGCGGGGAGGAGGAGAGCTGGAGGTGAGAGGGGACATTTGAGACAGGTGGGGAGAGAGTTAACAGGTGAGAAATGTGAAAGGGAAAGTGAGGGGATGGAGGAGGCTGAGAGGAAGAGGTGAGAAGAGACAAGTGAGGCTGGTGGAGGTGATGTGAGGTGAGATGAGGTGAGGTGAGGTGAGATAAAGAGAGAAAGAAGAATAGGGGTAAGTGAGAGTATTGAATGAGCAGAGGAAAGGAAAAGTGTTGAATCGATATAAAAAAGGAAGCTGAAAAGGAAAGACGGGTACGAGATAGATAGATAAAGATAGATAGATAGATAGAAAGATAGACAGATAGATAGATAGATAGATAGAGACGAAAAAGTACACCCACAAGCTAGCATAAAAGAACATGGGTGAGACGAAAACAACCCAAACATACAAATTCAATAACCCGTAAAGGAGAAAAAAATACAGGTGAGGTATATGGGAAAGACACAGGTGAGAAATGAAGCGAAATCGGTGCATCCATAAAGGTGACGCTCCGAGGACAGGTAGGGAGGACATCGCTCAATAGCCAAAAGCCCTGTGTGAAAGGCCCGCCCCGTCCCTTCCTT
The DNA here is from genome assembly GCF_024679095.1 of Eriocheir sinensis. Lineage (NCBI taxonomy): Eukaryota > Metazoa > Arthropoda > Malacostraca > Decapoda > Varunidae > Eriocheir > Eriocheir sinensis. The sequence continues at coordinate 1,949,814 of NC_066529.1, read as the reverse complement.
CCCGCCGCCGCCCTTCCTTTCAGCCCAAGACGCCCTCCCCATCCATCGTGGGTCTTCCGTTCATTGTATGGCACAGCGAAGCACCTGCCATCCATTCACCCGTGACAGTCTCCATCCAGCACCATATACACGCACACTCACCTGCGCACACACACACACACACACACACACACACACATTACGTCAGCATAGAAAATCTTTTTATAGATAATCATAAGCACACACACACACACACACACACACACACACACACACACACACACACACACACACACACACACACACAAGACGAAGCCAAAACTGACACGGATAGACAGGCAGACAGACACAAGCAGAAAGAAAGACAGATAGGCAGACAGAGATAGGCAGACAGAATGACAGCCCAAAACACACACACACACACACACACACACACACACACACACACACACACACACACACACACACACACACACACACTGAAACAAGATAATGCCATTAGTAAAAAGATGTATTCGAGAAAAAAAAAACGCGGAGATAAACTTTTACCACCCCGTCAAGGCAAGGCAGTTACTCGCTAATCCCGCTAATGGCTTCTGCTTAACCCGCTGAAGACACGGTGATTCAATTTTATCAGGTAATTCTCATCCGGATGACTCTTGCGTGTCTTCCGCCAGCCCGAGCAAGACCTGAGACACACACTATGAGGAGCCAACGCAACGCAACAAGAACTCATCGCTAGGTTGGTAAACCTAGTGCTTACCTACACGAACGGCCTTGTGAGGATGACGGGAATAGACGTGTGGATAAAAGAAAAATAATAAGTAATAATAATAGGAAGAAGACCTGGGACATACACATGACGGGAAGACGCATCTGTAACAAGCACTCACAGCCAGGTATGTCAGGTAAAACTAGTGATTATCTACACGAATGACATTGTGACGACAGATGAATAAACTCGGAAACTAAACCAAACAATAAATCGTAACATAAATCAAGAAGCATACAGCGTGGAGACGAGGCATGTACAAGGGGATGAGAAGGATATAATTGTTGATTAGGTAAAAATAAGTAGGAATACGTGGGAAAATGAAGACAACCTTAAAATTACTGAGCATCAAAAATAAATCCGCAAACATACAAGATGACGTGAGAAAGAAATCAAGACGCATTGGAATATAATAAAGGAAGTAATCTGTTTTAGAACGACATTCAATCATGGTTATTTAAGGTTTTATTGAGGAGAATATTGACCCAGCACCTGAAAGAGAAACAAGGCAGTGATGTTGCTCGGGTTTTGGAGGAAACGCTGAAGAAACAAACTTAGCAAGGAGTTTTTATGCTACTTTTCATCATAACGAAGTACGCTCCCCCCACTAACACAATAATGCGGCAATGAGGCAATAATACGATTCTAGCACGACGCTAATGTGTTGCGGCATAAACAAACGATAATCCGATCAAGCGTTCAGATATAATGACCCTTTCATTCTGCTACTTTTTACGACAAAAACATAAATACTTGTTCCAGTAATAACACAACTCGATTACGTTTTTGGTGTGTGACTGAAAGTTAAATTTATCTCACGCGGAATAGTCAAAACTTAATCAAAAATTATTTGTTCGACATTTTCAACAAAGCATTCTTACTCCCAAAGCAAAATATTGTATTACTGATACATATGTCATGATACATATTCATAAAAAAGACTACATAAAACTTCTGCTACATAAAAACATACCAGAAAAGTGTAATGCAGGATAAAGTAGAACAGCTTTGAAACTTAAATGAGCGGTTATAACAAAATAAATACTGAAAATGTATGACTTATCCGAGTCCAATGGTTCAGTCACCATGAATAAATAAAGAATTTGAGATGTTTCAGGGAAAGCTAAAGATAGATTTATTGAACGCGTTTAATGCGAGTTCAAGTGTTTAATAAATCAGCATTAAAAATATATAAATGGGGTAAAATTACTGCAGGAAGGCAATGGATATACATTAATGTAATGGGCTGTAACAAACTTCGGTACATATGGATACGTGAAGGAAAGTATACAAGTCGTGGGAAGGGGAAGCAGGAACACAGCACCGATGGGAACGAGTAACAGGAGCTGCCGCGTGACCATAAAAATAATCACGGTTTTAGACAGGTGTAACAAAACTTCTAAATGTCACCGGACGATTTGAAGGGAGAAAATGCCAAACCCAAGGACGATATAAAAAGACCAGTGAGTGTGGGCGCTGTAAAGAGAAAAATAAATAATGAAAAGCCCTAGAAAATGAGGTCACTGACAGAGGAAAGGAAATAGTGAAAAGCCCAGTGGATGAGCCCGATGCAGAGAGGAAAATGAATAATGAAAAGCCCAATAAAATGAGGCCACTGTACAGAGGAAAGGAAATAATGAAAAGCCCAGTGAATGAGGCGGATGTAGAGATGAAAATAAAATATGAAAAGCCCAAGAAAATAAGGCCACTGTACAGAGAAAAGGAAATAATGAAAAGCCCAGTGAATGAGGCGAATGTAGAGAGGAAAATGAATAATGAAAATCCCAGTGAATAAAACCAATGCACAGAGAAAAAATAACTAGCGGGCTTTTTTTTCATTATTTTCTTTTTTTTACGCCTTTGTACTGTCTCCTTTGCTGTGAAAAAATAATAATAATGACAGGCCCAGTAAATACGACCGCTGTACAGAAGAGAATATATAATAACAACCCGATCAAGAAGCTGCGATGGCATACTCCTAGTGGTCGTGATAGTGTGATGTTGGTGTCGCGGGTAAATATATCACGTTAATAGCCACCAATACAGCAGTCATACAAAACGAGGTACAGTGAATGAGCGATAGTTCTGAGGATGAAATATATGAGGAGGTGAATACAGCAACGGGATTTCAGCGCTTGTTGTTGTTGTTGCTGTATCGTCAATGGTTTCAAGAGACATGCCAAAATCGATCAATACGGCGAGTGTAAAAAATATATATATAAAAAAAAAGGAAACCATGAATGAAATACACCCTTGACCAAATTAACTCTGACATGAAACAATCACACACACACAAAAAAAAAAAAAAAATAAATAAATAAAAAATAAGGTACACACGCAAGAGCAAATGAATCCACACACACACACACACACACACACACACACACACACACACACACACACACACACACACACACACACACACACACACACAGCAATATTCATAAACGCCGCTGACTGAAATCTAATTAATCTGCAAAAATATAATGTTGATTTGATGAGGGAAATTACACGAGGCAATTATAATAAGGAATAAAATATTTCCACTTGAAACCGAGTGAGAGAGAGAGAGAGAGAGAGAGAGAGAGAGAGAGAGAGAGAGAGAGAGAGAGAGAGAGAGAGAGAGAGAGAGAGAGAGAGAGAGAGAGAGAGAGAGAGAGAGAGAGAGAGAGAGAGAGAGAGAGAGAGAGAGAGAGAGAGAGAGAGAGAGAGAGAGAGAGAGAGAGAGAGAGAGAGAGAGAGAGAGAGAGAGAGAGACAGAGACAGAGATAGAGACAGACAGACAGACAGACGGACAGAACGACACATGATATAGTTTCCACATAAACAAAATAATATGACAACTGAACAACATCCATGAAATTAAAACAAAAATAAAGACAAAAATAAATAGAGAAACACACAAACAAATGCAATCGAATAAGCTAATCATTCTTGCCCGAGGACAAAAATAATTAAAACAAAAAACGCAATAATAATAAGCCGCGATCCAATATTCATGACGTCTACACATAATGGGAAAAAGGAAAACCGATCTAATTTTCCGTAGCGTTGTGTCCAAATTTGAAGAGATAACGAGACGGGCGACACACTAGAATATATTGCGCAAAACTGAATGGGAGGAGAGGGGAAGGGAAGGGAAGGGAAGGGGAGGGATGGGATGGGATGGAAACGGAAAGGGAGGGAAGGGAAGGGAAGGGATGGGATGGAAACGGAAGGGGAGGGAAGGGAAGGGGAGGGAAGATATGGGATGGGATGGGATGGAAACGGAAGGGGAGGGAAGGGAAGGGAAAGGTTGAGATATTGAAAGATAGAGAAAGGGAAAGAAATAGAAAAGAGATGAAGGGAAGGGAGCGAAGAGAAGGTTTGAGATACTGGAAGAGATAAGGGAAGGAAAGGGAGGGGAAGGGAACGGAAGGGAAGGGTTTAGATTGTGGAAGAGATAAGGTATGGGAGCGGAAGGGAACGGAAGGGAAGGGATGAGAAGGAGTGAAAAAGGAAAGGAGAGGCAGAGGAAAAGGAAAGGTCGATAATGCCAAAGAAGGAAGAGGAAGAGAAGGGATAGGAAGGAACGAGAAGGGAAGAGTAGCTAAAAGGGAAGGGAAGGGAAGGGAAGGGAAGGGAGTAATAAGAAAGGAAGGAATTATATGAAAAATCGTTGGTTACTGAAGAAGGGGAAAAGGGTAGAAACGAAAGAGGTGAGGAAATGAGAACATACTAATAAAGAACGACATTAGAGTTTGCTATTAATTAAAAGTGCGATTGTGAGCGAGAAAAAAACAGATAAAGACGAATGCAAGGGCGAAATAAATAAGTTGACAGTAGCAGAAAGTAAAAAAAAAATAAGGGAAGGAGGAGGAAGGAAATTAAAAGTACGATTGTGAGCGGTAAAAAAAAAACAAAGACGAATATAAGGGCGAAAAAAAAGAAAGTTGAAAGTAGCAGAAAGGAAAAAAATAGTAAAAGTTGAAAGGCAAAAAGGTACTAAAAGATCAAACGATGGATTAGAAAAGGAGGAGGGAGGAGGCGAAAGGTTGCACATATTAAAAGGGCAAAAAAGAAGCAAAGAGGTCGAGGAAAATGTATACCTCTACTGTGAACCTGAAAGACGGGGAGGAGAGGAGAAAAAAAAGTAAACAAGAAAGAAAGGAAAACGTATCTGAAGCATAAAATAGCAAACAGGGAGACAGAGAGGGAGGGAGGAGGGGAGAAAAAACGAAAGGAAGTCGAGAAGGAAGGGAAAGAAACGAAAGACATGAAAGAAAGAACACGAAAGAGAAAGGGGAGAAGGAAAACAAGTAAAAACGAAAAAACGAAGGCAAGTGAAGAAGGAAAAGGGAAGGAAAGGAAACGCATGAATGAGAGAACACGAAAGAGAAATGGGAGAAGGAAAACAAGATACAAGGAGAGCATGAGAGAGACAGAGAGAAGCATGAACGAAAGAACACGAAAGGGAAAGACAGGGAAGTGAAAAAAAGGAAAAGGAAGACTCGAGGATGACAGAGAGAAGCATGAATGAAAGAGAACGAAGAGGAAGGGGGGAGAGAAGGAGAGAACGAAAGAGAAATGAGAAGCGAAGGAGAACAAGCGAAGACGAGGCATGTGGAAGGCAGAGAGAGACGCATGAGAGTCAGCCGCCGCCCACAAGTCAGCCAGCGCCGCCTACGTAGCCACAGGAAGCAAAAAAATGTGTATATATAAAATGCCGCGTGCCCGGTTTGCTCTGCCTCCAACTAATCCTGGAGACCTTGTTTGCTAATACCAGACTTGTGTACACGCCCCGTTGTTTGCCAGGCTGCTGCAGAAAACCCCTCATACCCCCCTCTCCCTCCCTCTCTCTTTCCCTCTCTCTCTCCTCTTCTATGCTCTCCCTGCCATTCTCGCTCCTGCCAATCCTGCCTTCAATCTTTCAACTCTTTACTTCTTCGCTCCCTGCCTCCTTTCCTTTTACTTCAGCCTACTCTTTCTTCTCCCCTTCTCTCTGGTTCTCCTCCTCTCTACCTCTTACTCCATTCATCCATCCCTCCTTCCAACTCTTCTTCTTCCTTCCTTCCTTTTAGTTTCTTCTCCAACTCCTCCTCCTCCTCACTTTCTTCATTCCATACTCTGATCCCTTCCTTCAATCCTCCTTCTTTCCCTCCCTCTCTTCCTTTCCTCATATCGTTCCTCCGTACCACTATCAGCCTCCATCCCTTCCTTCCTTCCCTCCCTCCATCCCTCCGCTCCGCCTCGCCCTCCTCCCTCCCTGCCGCCTGCCCCGCCCTCCCGCCGCCGCCGCCGCCGCATAATGCTTGCATGGAGGGTGTTGGGGCCGCTGCTTCAGGAAAATGTTTAAGGGAAGGAGGAAAGAAAGGGAGACCCGCGCTTGGTTGCTGGCGGCGGCGGCGACGAAGAAGGCGGCTCACGGGGCGGCGGTATTTCAGGTGTGTGTGTGTGTGTGTGTGTGTGTGTGTGTGTGTGTGTGTGTGTGTGTGTGTGTGTGTGTGTGTGTGTGTGTGTGTGTGTGTGTGTGTGTGTGTGTGTGTACTCGTGTGCGTGTGTGCGTGTCTGTCGGCTTACACGCAAACACGCACACGTCAAAACATGTACACGCACGCACGAACACGTCAAAACACGTACACACGCACGCACCAACGCACACAAAAACAAGCGTACACACAAACACCTACTACTTATACACACACACACACACACACACACACACACACACACACACACACACACACACACAAACAAACACAAACACAGAGAGAGAGAGAGAGAGAGAGAGAGAGAGAGAGAGAGAGAGAGAGAGAGAGAGAGAGAGAGAGAGAGAGAGAGAGAGAGAGAGAGAGAGAGAGAGAGAGAGAGAGAGAGAGCAGACGCGGCGAAAGCAGTGAAAGCCGTCGCGATTCGAACGTGTAATTAACCAGACGAATGAAGTCGGGCATAACTAATGAAATAAACAACTGAAGCCGTGTCCCCTTGCCAGGCTCAGGGGGGGAGGGGGTAAGGGGAAGGGGGGAGGAGGGGAGGTAAGGGCATGGGAGGGAATGGAAAGAGGTTGGGGATGAGGAGAAGAGGAGAGAGAGGCGTGTAAGGGGAAGAAAGGAGTAGAGAGAAGCGTGTGAGGGGAAGAAGGGAAGGAAAGTCTGGTTAGTGAGGGAAAGAAAGGTAGAAGGGTCCTGGGAAGAGGGGAAGAGAGAGGGGTTTGAGAGGAGAAGAAGGGAAGGGGAGAGAGTGGCTTTTGAAGGGGAAGGGTGAAGGGGAGATTTTGTTATGAGGGGAAGAGGGGAAGATATGAATGGAATATATCAAAGGGAGAAGGGAGACAGCTATTGTGAGGGAGAGGAATGGGGAGAGGGGAGAAGAATGGGAAAGAAGGGGAGGAAGGGGAGGAGGCAGCGTGTGGGGAGAAAAGAGAGCAGGATAATAAGGAATAGAAGGGCAAGGAGAAGAACGAAGAGGAGGAGAACGAGGAAGAGGACGACGAGGAGGAGAACAAGGAGAATAAGAACGAGGTCTCTCTCTCTCTCGTGTACAAAGTTATAATAAGCGCATTGCCGCCTCACTCCACTCACTCACTGAAATAAATAATATATAAAAAAAAACTTGGGCACTAACTACACTCTTCCCGGGTTAATTTTGCACACAACCTCTTGCCTTTGTCTGACAGGCGTTTATTAACTTCGAAACATGTTCTCCACCTAATGATTATCGATGTCACGAGAGATAGGGAAACAAGAGAGTGAGGGTAGAGAAGGGAAGGGAAGAGAAGGGAAGGGATGGGAGTGGAGGGATGAGATGGGAAGGGAAGAATAGGGTTGGAAGGGAAAGGATGGGATGGGATGGAAAGGGAAGGGAAGGGAAGATACGGGACGGGAAGGAAAGGGAGAGGAAAGAAAAGGAATAGAACGGAAGAGAAAGGAAGGGAAGGAAAGGGTTAGAATGGGAAGGGAAGGAAAGGGAAAGGAGTGGAAGCGTAGAAAAGGGAAAGGAGGGGAAGGGAAAGGAAGGGAAGGGAAAGGAAGGGAAAGGAGCGGAAGAAAAAAGAGGACGGTAAAGGGAGGGAAGGGAGGGAAAAATCAGGAATGGGAAGGAAAGGAAAGAGAAGGAAAGGGAAGAGTAGAGAAGGGAAGGGAATGAAAGGGAACGAAGAGCCATTAAATTCACCGTGTTCCTCTTAGATCGCTACAGTGGGTGCACAGCTCTCATTACTCTCACAGCCATAACCCAAAGAAAAGGTGGAGTTGATGTAAAGGTTTCCCATATTCTCTTTATACTTAGTCCATTAGGTACGGGCGAATGCTCCTTAATAATAAGTTACCATGCAGTTAACCCCCCTCACACCACCTATGTCATATTATCGTACTCAGCACATAGTATTTTCCGGTTTCCGACATATAATTATCGCTAAAGACCTTCAATAATCAACGGTTTTAGCATTAACTTTAATTGAATGGCATGATTCGTGCTGGTATACAATAGTTTTTGGCCTGAAACCGATAAATGTAATGCTCTGGGTACGACAATTTGTCACCTCTGGCCCCACACACCTCATTTTTCAAGCTCAGTGATACGATTAGCAAAGTTATAAATGCGAACGGAGAGAGGACAAGAATGTAAGCAACAGAAAATACATAAGCCAGCAAGTTCTCTTCATTTTCTTTCACTTTCTCTTCACTTTTCATTTCTTCCATTTTCTCTTTTATTTCTCCTCATTCCTTATATTTCACTAGATAGGCAGCCTTCACATCTATTCAATCTATGCAGTCAGCAAGTTCTCATTTACATTTAACTTTTTCTTCGCTTTTTATTTTTTCCATTTTCTCTTTTATTTCTCTCCATTCCTTATATTTCACTAGACAGGCAGCCCTCACTTCTATCCCCTTCCTGACCTATTGAAATAACAAACGGTGGGACATGAGTACGAAACAAGAGGTGATAATCAATATATAAGAAATCCATTAAAGTCACCAAATTATCTTTACTTTTATTCCACTAAATGGGTAACGTCACAATTATCGACCTCCTGACCTATCGAAATGCCAAACAGGGGAATGATTACCAAGCAGGAGGAGAGATTCAGTATAAGAAAATACTTTAAATTCATCAATGTTCTCTTAAGATTTATTCCACTGCATGGGTACCCTCACTTCCCTCGTCCTCTTGACCTACTGAAATGGGTAACGTTACTATTCTCGCCTTCCTGAATCCTGACCTACTGAAATGACACAAAGGGGAATAGTACAAACCTAAAGATAATCGATATGAGAAAATCCATCAAACTCATCAATGCTCCCCTAAGATTTATTCAGCTAGATGGGCAGCCTTAACCTCACTCGTCTTGAGCCCGCTGAATTGATTGCCAATGACTGGAAAACGGAGAAGAGAGAAAATAAACATGAGAAATTCGCAGAAAAAGGAGGGAAGCCGTGAGGGAGGATGGAGGTAAAAGAGGAGGGGGTAGGAGGAATGGAGGAAGGAGGTAAAAATGGAAGGGGGTTGGAGGGAGGGAGGAATGGGGTAAAAGGAGGAGGGGGGGTAGGAGTGAGAGAGAATGGAGGTGAACGGAGGAGGGGGTAGGAGTAAGGGAGAAAGAAGTATATGTGAAGTTAGAGGAAGGAAAAAAACAAAAGATCGATTTACCTTTACGTGTAGCATTAGGAAGTTAGGACAGGTGTTTCCCCTCACCTTTTTTAACTAAGAGAACAAATCAACCTTCAACACCTAAGAGTATAGACATCCCTATGACAGGTGTTCTCCCTCACCTCACCTCAAAACAAATTAACCTGCCCGTACACCTGCAACACCTGTGCGTGGGAGGAGACTTACGACAGGTGTTTTTCTCTTCCCCTAATTAACCTTCAGGGTGACAGCGTGAGCACCTGAGTGGGAGGACTAACTAACCTTTTTTTGGCGGTAAAGGGGACAGACCAGAGACAGAGAAAAGTAAAATAAAATAAATAAGACTTTAAGATGTTGCTCCTCGATGAATATTAAAAGATGTCATAAAGAGAATATTACTTTTGTTCCGGAGGTGACTTGATGCTCCCCTAAAGACAGGTGTTTCTCCCCCTCCCGTCACCCCCCCTTCCCTCCCCACTTCGAGTACCGGTCCTGGATGCCACACTCACTTACTCAATAGCAACATGAACACCTGTGAGTTGGACGACACTTTTGACAGATGCATGTTCCTACCCCTCCCTCCCTCCCTGCCTCCCTCTCTTCCTTCATTCCTCCCTTCCTTTCTTTTCTTTCCTTATTTTTTCTTTCTTTTTTCTTCTTTTCTCTTTCTTTCTCCTTTTTCCTTCTTTCCTTAGTTTTTTTCCCACCTCCCTCCATACTTTCCTTCCTTCCTTCCTTCTTTCCTACATCCCTCCCTCCTTCCCATTACAACACATGAGCACAGAAAATAACAATCACCCCCCCAAAAAGCCAAAAACCTGACCATGGGAGGAGAAACTCAGAACAAGTGACTCTCCCTTCCCCGTCTTTCCCCTCCTGAGAGCACACGAGCGCCGGCAACACTCACCTAAGAGAAGGACGAAGAGCAGCAGCATCCCTCGCGACGCCTCCATGGCTGCGGCGACCCCCAAGCTGCAGCAGGAGTGGTGGCCTTGAGCCTCCTCCTCCTCCTCCTTCTCCTCCTGGCGGCGTTCAAGACACAACACCCGCGCGAGGCCACAGAAGGATAAGGACACACGCACCACACGACTTGCCTCCTTCCTTTCCTTCCTTCTCGCTCCTTCCTCCTTCACACTTCAGGTCCACACGAGGTTGGTTTGAATTCACGATTAATCAATGAATATTCCGTCCTGATCAAATATTTATCAAGGATTTTCTGATTATTATTTATATCTTTTTTTTATATTTCAACCGGGTGATTATTTTTTTCTGGTCTCCTTCTTTTGGTATTTTTCTGATTTTTTCCGTATTCTTTTATCTTTTTCTTTTATCTGGCTACACTGATGCCACTCGAAGGGCCGTAGGATGACCAACCAACCCGCCGGTCACAGCCTTCCCCCGCAGGTCACTAGTCACTCCACACGTCCACAAAGATGACCCTCCTCGCGACCTCCTCCTCCTAGTTCCCCTCGTCCTCGTCCTCGTCCCTTCCTTCAGAGGCCGCGGAGGCAGGGCAGTAGTGTCGGTGGGGTCATCTGGGTCACGGTGGCCTTGACCTAGTTTCCCCCCAACATGATGACCTCGTTTCCTGCCCGCGTCACACAGCACAGGTCATCTTCCCTTCGGCTGACACACGCAATCTGCCGGGAGGAAAATAGAGGGTTGAGTACATGCATGATGTGATTTACTGGGAAAGATAAAAGAGAAAAAAATAGAATTGTTTTGTGTTGTGTGTGTGAGAGTGGGGTGAGGGGTCTGTGTGTGTGTGTGTGTGTGTGTGTGTGTGTGTGTGTGTGTGTGTGTGTGTGTGTGTGTGTGTGTGTGTGTGTGTGTGTGTGTGTGGCGCGTTATGGTTTTCCTTTTTTTGTCCTGCTTTTCGTATTCCATCTTAATTATTGCCCGCCGGCCCCGCCCCGCCCTGCCCCTCCCCTGCCCCGCTCCAGTAATGACCCCTTGCCGCGGGAAGACTAATGAGCCGGCGGTCTTGCCTTCCCTCTCTCTGACCGGCAAGAGAACAAAAATGGAGGAAGTGAGGCAGTTTACAGAAGCAGCAGAAACAGCAACGAGGATAACGATGGTGAATAATGACGTAATGGCGCACAAGAAACACTCATAAGACAATTAGAAGCAAAGAGCGCAACCCACACGCTATAAAAAAGGAGGAAGGAGGGAGAAGAGCACAAAAGTTAACCGCATCAGACGTGGCAGCGATGGTGGTGGTGGTGAGCGAGGTAAGCCCGTTAAGGAAGTCAAGAGCAGCACTTCAACACGGAGCAAAAGAGCAAAGAAAGCTTCCGGCCGCGCCAAGTTCCGTCTCTCTTGAAGCATCGCCGCGGGAAAAAAGTTACAACTCCCATCATGAACAAGAGCCTGCCTCGCCAAGTTCCTTTTTGCCGCCTTCGCCGCCGCCGCCGCCGTCCTGAAGAGTCTGAAACCCTCTTAACTATCTACTGCTCATGTTGCTCTTCTTCCGCCTTCCCTTTCTTCGGCCGCGAACTGCCGTCAAGTTTGCCTAAGAATCCGAGGAGAGTAAACTAACCACCCCTTACGCTAATGGACGTAGAGGGACGAAAAACTTCACCCAACTGACCACGCCTTAGTATAAACGCACGCAGAGAACCGAAGAAAGACGATAAAATGCGAAAAGTCATAACGTGAACTCCCATTTTCAGAAGTCTGTCATCTAGAAACTTAAAAAAATAAATGCTAACCAAGACTGATTTTAAATGTGATCTGAGAGACTAGAAAAGAAGTACGTGATTAAAGGCAATAAGGAAAACACCACTAGCCCATCTCGACCCACACCAAGACCACGGTAAAGAAAAAAAAAAACTTACGACGATTTCAACCTATCCCCGCAGCGGGCCACATTCTGCCATGCCACTCTCCTTCACTCCACACCACAACACGGCGGCTGACTGGCTGGTCGGAGCGGCACGCGAGCCAATGGGACAGACGAGGCCAGCAACGAGAGAAGCCCCACACGTCCTATCCCACCCGCGTCTGCAGGCACACTGACTGACTGGGCCACGCTGCCTTCTTAAACACTTCGGCGTGACCTTAACAAGACTCGCGCGACCCAGTGACTCCAGCGGCTTCTTTCCCCGCCCTTTGCCGACACTCCATATGAAATCACCACCTCATCCTCCTCTGTCCGTAGCATTTCCCCTCCTTCCCCTCTCATTCCTCTCTCCCAACCTCCTCCATGTATCTTCGCACCCTCTCAGTCTAATACATCTCAGTTCCCCCTTCCAAGATTTCGTTCACATACATTTTCTTCGCCTCATTGACAAATCCTCGTTGCCTTTATACCTGCGGAGCTCACCTGTATTCCTGCCCCCCCCCCCCACCCCCCGCCCCCCTGCACACCTGAACAAGGCTGCCGATGCGTGAAAACGAGAGTTGAGGTAATTTACGGAGTCTGAGAGCAAGGGCAAACGTAAGCCTTCTTGTGTGGGAGAGAGAGAAATACGCGGCTTTTTTTCGCTTTTTATTTGCTTTGGTGGAGAGTGGGCGTTGCTTTATCTCTCTCTCTCTCTCTCTCTCGTGAGTGTATCTTTTTGTTCTTTAAATTTACTTTGTGTTTCATTACGTTGTTTGTGTGGTGTTGCGGCAGAAATTTCTCCTCCTCCTCCTCCTCCTCCTCCTCCTCCTCCCCTTCTTCCTCCTCCTTCCTCCTCCTCCTTCCACCATTAACTTTTTTGCCTCTCATTCATTCTTCCACTTATCTTTTTTCTCCTCTCTTTTCCTCTCTTCTCTTCTCTCTCTCTCTCTCTCTCATTCATGCCTCTTCCCCGAACACGGCTTCTTGATGGCCACTCGCTGACACGCTCCCTGACATACCCTCCTACTCTTCCTCTTCTACCTCCTCCTCCTCCTCCTCCTCCTCTTGATTAGGTAAGGTGTTTTCCTCATTTTTTCTATCACCAGGTGTGGCGATGGAGGAGGCAGACAAGGAGGAGGATGGTCATTTTCCTTCCCCGCTCTTTTTTTTCTCTCCCTCTCTCCTCCTCGCGCCGGTAATGAGCCGGGGGTTAATAGGGAACACTAAAGCGAGTCATCTTGTTACGTGCCGCCACTATTTATGTTCCCGTATACCCACACGTTCTTATAATACCGGGTGGCTCTTCTTCTTCTTTCTCTTCTTCTTCTTCTGCTTCTTCTTCTTCTTCTTCTTCTTCTTCTTCTTCTTCTTCTTCTGCTTCTTCTTCTTCTTCTTCTTCTGCTTCTGCTTCTGCTTCTTCACCCGGTGCTGCTCCTGGTTCTCTTCCTCTTCTTCCTCCTCCTCCTACTTCTTCTTCTCCTCCTCTCATCACGACAGGCATGTTTTCTGCTTGTCTCACGCATCGATGGTGACGCCTCCTCCTCCTCCTCCTACTCCTCCCCTCCTCCTCCTACTCCTTCTCTATCTCCTCCTCCTCCTCCACCTCCTTCTCGTCCTCCTCTTCCTCCTCTTCTGCCTTCTCCTTCTTGCAAGACCCACCTTTCTCTTCTTCTTCCTCCTCTTCTTCCTCTTTCCCACTTACGTCAACCTCCTCCTTGACGTTTTCCTTGCCCTCCTCATCTTCCTCTTCCTCCGCAAAGTCTTCCTCCTCCTCCTCCTCCTCCTCCTCCTCCAGCGCGTCGAGAGGATGAGAGGACGACGTTCCCAAAAACATGGCACATCAAAAAGGAAATTCGTGCCTTCCTGATCTTGATTTATTACATTTCATATTTTTATCTCTCTTTCTCTGTCTCTCGGGGGATCGTTCAGCATCACGTCAATTAACAGCGGTCACGAGCCTCTTGAAGAACGTCCTCGCGATGGTCCTTAAAGGGATGAAAGGAAAGTGGAAAAAAATATGCAAAATAAAAATGTATATCTGGAATGTGTGTAGGAAATAATATTATACTTTTAAAATACGTTAATTGATATCTTGCGTGGAATGGAAGGTGGAATGAGACAGCGAGATAGACAGAGAAACATAGACAGACACAGACAGACAGACACATAGCGGACTTTTTCTGTCTTTTTTCCCTTGAGCTGTTTCTTCTACTGTCAAAAAATACACACACACACACACACACACACACACACACACACACACACACACACACACACACACAGATAAGGAGTAAGTGAAACAAACAGACAAACTGATAGAGATAGAAAGCGAAAGTTGTACAGAATCACGACAGGCGGAACAAATCGATCTGTTCCGCACAACCTGATCGGCTTAGGAACACCTGGCAGATAAAAGGGAAAGTGTGAAGGGGCGTAGAAAGTGTTTGGGGGAAGAAAACGAGATCATGAGTGGTGGTGGTTGTGGTGGTGGTGGGGGGTGGTGATGGGGGATGGTGGGGGGAAGGGGAGGGACTGACACTGACATATACGATTATTGATGGAGGGGAAACGAGAAATTAGTTTTCCCGGACATGGCGATAAAAAATAATACTGTCTGAGAGGAAGATTGAAA
>NC_066529.1:1927500-1930000 GCF_024679095.1 Eriocheir sinensis | reverse complement strand
AGAGAGAGAGAGAGTGTACGTGTGTGTGTGTGTGTGTGTGTGTGTGCCACTGTGTATGCGCCAGCGCCATGTACACCGCTGCGTCAGTCATTCATTTTAATAACTGAATCGTGTATTTCCATTTGCAATATTCATACTCTGACCCATGTTACTGCAGCTCCAAGCACCAGGGGGAGGGAGGGGGAGACGGAGGGGGAGTGGAGGGGAAGGGGGGACGGAGGAGAAGGGAGGGAAAGAAGGAAGGAAGAGGAGAGAAACAGTTGGCGGGATGAAAGGGATTAAGAGATGGAGAGTGAAAGTGAGAGAAAGTGAAGGAGGGAATTATAGTGAGGGAAGAAGGAAGAAAGGGAGAAACGTGGGTAGAACGGCAGAACGGTGAAAATAGGTAAGGAAGGTAGGAAGTACAGAGGGAAGGAAGAGATGGATAAAGAATAGGGGAAAGATGGGAGCAAGTAAGTGGAAAAAAGCAAGAAATAGTAAGAATGAGGAAACAGATAGGGGAGAGAAGTGGCAAGAAGAAGAGGTAGGATACGGGCAAGTAAATAGGTCTTAAAATGGATTGGAAAGGATGGTGGGAGAGGGAAAAGGAACAAAAAGGGGAGTTAATAGATTGACAAATGCGTGGAAAGAGATAGGGAGAAGGTAGAAAGGAGGATCGAAGAAATGACGAACGAGGAGAAGATAACAAAACAGGAGGAGAGAGAGAAAGAAAAGAATCGTAATAAAAACAACAGAACAGGAAGAGAGAGAAAGGAAAATGGAGAGGAAGTGCGGATGAAAGACCTAAAATATACAGAAGATAACAAGACAGCATGACAGAGGAGAGAGAGATAAAGGATAGTAAGAGAGCTAACAGAAGAGGAAGAGGGAGAGAGAAAGGAGCGTAGAGAGGAAGGAAGTGAGGCTGAAGGACCTAAAATATGCAGCCCAGGTATATGTTCGTTATTGAAAGGCTGTGATTCACCTGCGGAACACCGGCCAATTTGTCACCGGGTATGAATTGTTGATCCGTATAGATTCCGCTCGTTGCTTGGAACAGTGACCGGCCCCCATGAAAACTGCATCATTGGTTCCGGCAGACTGACGTGAAAATAGACGGTCATAAAGTGATGTTGGTGATGAAAAGTACATTGATAACACTTATTTCCCGGTATCCTTTGTGAGGTGAATGTGTCTTAACGGACGATGCTTGGAACAGTGACCCGCACACATGAAAACTGCATCATTGGTTCCGGCAGACTGACGTGGATATAGCGAGTGATAAAATGGATGTTGGTGATGAAAAGTACATTGATAACACTTATTTCCCGGTATCCTTTGTGAGGTGAATGTGTCTTAACGGACGATGCTTGGAAAAGTGACCGGTCCCAATAAAAACTGCATCATTGGTTAAGGCAGACTGACGTGAAAATAGACGAGCATAAAGTGGATTTGAGCGTACTTCGGTGTTAGTGACGAAAAGTGCTTTTGATTACACTTATTTGCCGATATCCTTTGTGAAGTGAATGAGTGACCTAAAATGACTAAATGACGACGTGATGGAGCTGCTGTCATATAAATAAATAAAAATAAAAAGGAATAAATAAAATAAAAAATAAATAAAAATAAAATAAATAAAATAAAGATAAAAAGAAGTGAAATGACAGATAAAAAAAGGAGAGACTGACGTTCGGTAGAAGGGAAACGATAAACAAAATAAATAAATAAAACATTGACTGCAGCCACATAGGAGAGCAAATTACCAGTGAATATAACAGCAAGAAAAATAAAAATATAAAAAAACAAGATACACAGAAGAAGAAGAAGAAGAAGAAGAAGAAGAAGAAGAAAAACAAGAACAAGAACAAGAAAAACAAGAAGAACACGAACACGAAGAAGAAAAATAAATCAACGTTTACAAAAAGAAATACAAGACGACAAGGGCAAAGGCTGAATAGGATACGAACGGGAAGGAGAAAAAAAATAATTCGGCCTCGGAAACAATATTGTTAACGATGATGAATTGCCGGCGGTACAAGCGATGAGCGGACGTGACGGCGCAGCGGCCTCGGACAATTCAATCAGACGGAGCAGCTTTACGAGGCCACGATGGGCGGAAATGACGGGAGGGGGCGGCGGCGGTGACGAGACGAGATGGTTGGCCTGGCGGGAAACAGTAATCGTGGGACGTAACCAGAAAAGCATCAACACTAACAACAGAAACAACCTCAATGACAACAACACAATAACACCAACAACAGCATCCAAAACAAAAACGGCAATAATAGCTACAAAAGATCAACAATAGGTATAGACAGTAAAGGAAAGGAAAGGAATAATTAAAAGGGAGAGTAAAAGGTGAAAGCTAATGGGAGGAGAAGTAAGGGGAGCTAAGGGAAAGGGGGAAAAGGGAAGGAAGAAGTTTGTAGTTAAAGGGAAATAAAGAAAAAAGTAAAGGAATAGACGAAGTGAAGTACATCGACAAAAAAACAGAAGAACAACAACAACAACAACAACAACA
>NC_066529.1:1917500-1922500 GCF_024679095.1 Eriocheir sinensis | reverse complement strand
GTAAGATGGGAGGATTTTAGCGGCAGTGGGAGGCTGTCTGTCTGTATGTATGTATGTTTATCTGTCAATCTTTTTATATATCTGTCTGTCCGTCTGTCTATTTTTGTCTATCTGTCTGCCAGTCTGTCTGTTTATCTCTTTTTTATCTATGTCTGTCTGTCTGTCTAACTTTTTATCTATCTGTTTGTCTGTCTCGTCTCTCGTCTCTCTCTCTCTCTCTCTCTCTCTCTCTCTCTCTCTCTCTTATACATGCCCTCTCCTTCCCTTTCTTTAACCCTTGTTCGAATCTTTCTTTGTCCTTCCTTCGCTCTCTCTTCTTATCATAATTATCGTTATCAGTAATTCTCTTTGTCTCTCTCTTCTCCTCCTTCCTCCTCGTTCCCATTCACCAGCTCCTCCTTCTCCTCCTCCTCTTCCTCCTCCACTTCTTCTCTCGCTTCTTTATCCCGCTCCCCTCTTTGTAAACTCGGCATTAATTGGTAATCATCTCCCTGAGTATAAATTCTTCGTTATTAATGGGAACTGCTTAAAGAGAAAGGTCAAAGGGGAGAAAGAAGATTTTAGAGCTTTCTTATGAGTAACGCGGAAGCCGAATTAGTGGTGGTAGGGATACAAGTAGTAGTAGTAGTAGTAGTAGTAGTAGTAGTAGTAGTAGTAGTGGTGGTGGTGGTAAAAGAAATAACAAGAATGTCCACTATTATTTATTTTCTTGATTTATTTTCCTTTCTTATAAATACGGAAGCAGCAGAAGAGGAAGAACACACACACACACACACACACACACACACACACACACACACACACACACACACACACACACAGACGTACATAAAACACACCAGTCCGCCAATTCAGAGGAGCAAAAAGTTAACACACCTTTGATTGTATTACGTAAAATCCCTCCCTCTTGCTTTCCTCCTCCCTGGTGCCTCCTTCCTCTGAGGACGATGACTTATTAAACTGACCAACGGAGTGACTGAATAAGTGAGTGACTGTAGACATGATACAAGACGTGGGGAGTGGGGAGTGTTATGTGTGCTCCTGTTTTCCCCGTTGCGTCCTGCCTCCTCCCCTTCTCCCATTCCGTGTTGACAATGCTTAGTTTATATGATTGATCTACTGACTGACTGTGAACCTGATACAAGACTTAGTGTGGAGTGTTATGTGTGTTAGTATCCTCCATGCTGTCTCCTGCCTTCTCCAATCCCCTTCCCTTCCGTGGTATCAATGCTTAGTTTATATGATTGATCTACTGACTGACTGTGGACCTGTTACAAGACTTATTAATCTACTGATTGACTTTCCGTGATGACAAAGCTTAGTTTATATGATTGATCTACTGACTGACTGACTGATTGATCGAACACCAGACAAAAGGCGTAATTCGGGAGTTAATTCATATCTTCTACGCAATCAGCCTACAGCCAAACATGGTCTTAGCCCCCCCGCCGCTCTCCCTCCCCCTCCCTCTCTCCCTCCTTCCCTCTCTGTAACGACAATGGGCTGTTTAGCGGACTGATTGCCTGGTTATCTGACGGGCGGACTGAATGGCTTATTGGTATTCTGACTAATTTGGCTTCAAGGTGGGAATCAATAGTCAGGGTGATTGGAAGGCTCTTGATTGCTCCAGGACATAATTATTAGTACATAAGAGGCTGTTTGCGATGAGAACCTCCACAATCAAGTAGCAGTTAATATGTTAATAGAAATTTTGCACTAGCGAATTGCAATAGATAAGTAATAAGGTGGGATAGACACAGATAGATAGATTAGCAGACACATATACATATAGTTAGATAGATTGACATGAATATAGATCGATGGACAGTTAGAGAATTACAGACAGAAAATCAGGCTTCACACACACACACACACACACACACACACACACACACACACACACACACACAGGTACACAAATAACCACACGAGACAGAACATATGAACGAAAATGACAAAAATTAATAATATAAAAATAAAAAAAGGTGAAAAAGATCACTAATAAAATAAGTAAGGCAGGTAACCACGTCTGAAGCCTCGAGACCTTTAAATGGCGGCTGTTAATTGGGTTTCCTTGGCTGGTCAGAGGCGCCCTTCCCGCCCCATCCCGACTCTTCCCGATCCTTCCCGCCCCTCCCCGCCCCTCCCCGGTCCTGAGGTGTCTGATGTGAGGCGACTGAGGGAGTGTGCGATGCGTGAAAAGGAGTAAGGTGTGCAGGAGGTGTTGGAGGAGGAGGAGGAGAAGGAGGAGGAGGAGGATAAGGAGGAGGAGGAGGAGGAGGAGGAGGAAGAAGTAAGGGACCGTTCGTTCTCGTCAGTGTCAGGTTAACTCTCTCTCTCTCTCTCTCTCTCTCTCTCTCTCTCTCTCTCTCTCTCTCTCTCTCTTCTATGTAACGGCGTCCAAACAGCGAAATTTTCTTTTATCTCTCCTTGACATTTTTGCTTTGAACTGCTTCGTCTCCTAACCCGCTTTCACCTAACTTACCCTAACCCAACTTACCCTAACCTGCCTTAACATACCCTAACATAACCTGACCTGACCTACCCAAACGCAAAAGCAAAACGCCTCATGACACTCATCGTAAACAGCCATGGAATTCAACTCACCAGACAACCAGGGAACCAATTTCGAGCGTGTGCAGACTTCGCCAAGACCAGGACCGAGGACAGATAGTAAAGAGGAGTAAGTGTCAGGCGGGGAGACGATAAGGAAGCGGTATAACACAGCGTGCATGGCCGACATCAAGGCTCTAGTCACCTCCCTCCCTGACGGCGCTCAATCGTCATTCACTGCTGCTCCGGCATGGGACTCGCGCTAGATTGGGTTAAGGCAAAGAGCGGATGGTTGAGTTGAGGAATTTGGGGCAGGGAAGGAAAGGAAAGGAAAGGAAAGGGAAGAGAAGAGCGGTGAAGTTAAGGGGGAGCGAAGTGAAGATGGGAAAGACTTAAAAGAGTTTGATGGAACATTTGGGAAGAGAACATAAAGAGATAAAGAGATGGGAATGACGGCAGAAAGAGAAAGAGAGAAATGGAAAGAAAGAAAGAAAAAAAAAAGAAGGAGAGAAAGAAAAGACGAATGAATGAATGAATGAGTGGTGAAAAAAGAAAAAAACAGAAAAGAAAAAGAAAGAAAGCAGGAATGAATGAATGTTTGAAAGAAAAAAAAATATTAAGAGAAGAAAATAAAAGAGGAACAGGAGGACAGAGGATGAAAAGGAAGGAAATAACGAAGAAACGAAAAAGAAACGAAGGAAAGTTGAAGGGTAAAGGAGGAAGACGAGGAGGAGGAGGAGGCATTCGGCCGCGGGAGGTCAAACCATCAGGCACACGACACAGGAAAATGCTTGATATTCGACTTTTCACTCGACATAACCCTTGCAAACATTTCACACGCAAGGTCAGACTGGGAAAAATTGCGACGAGGTTGGTAAATCATTTCATGCAGCGAAAAGGAAAATCATAACTAGTACCGAAGCATAAATTTGAGCAACGTGACGGATTTTCTTCCCCATAGAGAGTGAGATTAAGGAAAGGTGATGGGGGAATGTATTGAATGGAAAGGAACACGAAATACAGTTGAAATAAAGGAATAATAATAATTGTAAACCACAGGGAAAACCATCACACACTAATAATAATAGGAAGAAGAAGAAGAAAAGAGCAAAAACAAGAAAAAACTAGAACAAGAAGAGGAAAAGGAAAAACAAGAACAACAAAACCGAGAAAAATAATAAAAAGAACAAAACTAATAACCAGAACAAGCAGACACACAGAGCTCCCATCCCCCAACGAACAATCCAGGGCACATCAGGACTTCGAGGAAACGGTGCAAGCCAACACGCGCACCAGGGTAGAAAATGAAAAAGACCAACACAACACTGGCGGCGGGCGGCTCGTCGTGGCGCACCCTGACGCAAATCTAATTCATAGGAACGTCAACAATACATTCCAAACGTAAATATTGTGAAAGCATCGCCGGGGTTTTAAAGGAAATGGAGCCATGTGACCAGAAAATCGCAAAAGGAGAATGCAATAGAAAACAGATGACGTTGTTCCACCAGCGTTGAAAAATGAAACTGCGAGGAAAAGAAAGAAAGCTGGTCGACTTTTCCACAAGAATTCCCCAAAGCCAGCGAACAAATTTATACACTTTTGAAAGGAATAAATATAAACATGAAATACACATACATGTTATGCCAACGGAATGAAAAGAAGAAGAAATGATAAAATACAGTAATGAACTTGCCACAATGCGAAACAACAGAAAATACTGAAGCTTAAGAATTTCTTGACAAAACAAATGAGTGAGAGAAACATTAAAGACAAATAGCATATATCATAAAAACAAAAGGGAACAAAAAAATATTAAAAGATAGAAACGCAGGATTGAGAGAGAAAAAAAATAGAACAAATACTCAAAATAATAAGATTGAAATAGGTGCAATTAGTCAGGGAGAGAGAGAGAGAGAGAGAGAGAGAGAGAGAGAGAGAGAGAGAGAGAGAATATGAGGAATGTATTTGTTGGGATGAGACGAGGTATCATACAGGTGGAGAGAGAGAGAAACAGCGGGAGACTGATGGCGATTCTCTCTCTGATAATACCAGCAACAACAGGATCATCAGCAATAGTAGAAAGAAAGCAACACTGATGATGATGATATTAATAATAATAATAATAATAATAATAATAATAATAATAATAATAATAATAATAATAATAATAATAAAAATAAAACCCATTCAGCAATCACGTGACAGACTGAACGACCAACTCCAGTGCCTTTCAAAAAATTTAACATCAATTACCGAACGCTTAACGATCCTTTGTCACGGCATGATTCAATTACACACACACACACACACACACACACACACACACACACACACACACACACACACACACACTCACTAACACTAACACATTAACATACACAAACTGACAATAACACACACACACACACACACACACACACACATAAGTCATCAGGTCGGAGTAATTG